>NC_091472.1:4334915-4535182 GCF_036971445.1 Narcine bancroftii
TCACCAGCGCCGAGGGCGGCCCGCACCAGCGCCGAGGGCGGCCGCACCAGCGCCGAGGCGGCCCGCACCAGCGCCGAGGGCGGCCCGCACCAGCGCCGAGGGCGGCCCGCACCAGCGCCGAGGGCGGCCCGCACCAGCGCCGAGGGCGGCCCGCACCAGCGCCGAGGGCGGCCCGCACCAGCGCCGAGGGCGGCCCGCACCAGCGCCGAGGGCGGCCCGCACCAGCGCCGAGGGCGGCCCGCACCAGCGCCGAGGGCGGCCCGCACCAGCGCCGAGGGCGGCCCGCACCAGCGCCGAGGGCGGCCCGCACCAGCGCCGAGGGCGGCCCGCACCAGCGCCGAGGGCGGCCCGCACCAGCGCCGAGGGCGGCCCGCACCAGCGCCGAGGGCGGCCCGCACCAGCGCCGAGGGCGGCCCGCACCAGCGCCGAGGGCGGCCCGCACCAGCGCCGAGGGCGGCCCGCACCAGCGCCGAGGGCGGCCCGCACCAGCGCCGAGGGCGGCCCGCACCAGCGCCGAGGGCGGCCCGCACCAGCGCCGAGGGCGGCCCGCACCAGCGCCGAGGGCGGCCCGCACCAGCGCCGAGGGCGGCCCGCACCAGCGCCGAGGGCGGCCCGCACCAGCGCCGAGGGCGGCCCGCACCAGCGCCGAGGGCGGCCCGCACCAGCGCCGAGGGCGGCCCGCACCAGCGCCGAGGGCGGCCCGCACCAGCGCCGAGGGCGGCCCGCACCAGCGCCGAGGGCGGCCCGCACCAGCGCCGAGGGCGGCCCGCACCAGCGCCGAGGGCGGCCCGCACCAGCGCCGAGGGCGGCCCGCACCAGCGCCGAGGGCGGCCCGCACCAGCGCCGAGGGCGGCCCGCACCAGCGCCGAGGGCGGCCCGCACCAGCGCCGAGGGCGGCCCGCACCAGCGCCGAGGGCGGCCCGCACCAGCGCCGAGGGCGGCCCGCACCAGCGCCGAGGGCGGCCCGCACCAGCGCCGAGGGCGGCCCGCACCAGCGCCGAGGGCGGCCCGCACCAGCGCCGAGGGCGGCCCGCACCAGCGCCGAGGGCGGCCCGCACCAGCGCCGAGGGCGGCCCGCACCAGCGCCGAGGGCGGCCCGCACCAGCGCCGAGGGCGGCCCGCACCAGCGCCGAGGGCGGCCCGCACCAGCGCCGAGGGCGGCCCGCACCAGCGCCGAGGGCGGCCCGCACCAGCGCCGAGGGCGGCCCGCACCAGCGCCGAGGGCGGCCCGCACCAGCGCCGAGGGCGGCCCGCACCAGCGCCGAGGGCGGCCCGCACCAGCGCCGAGGGCGGCCCGCACCAGCGCCGAGGGCGGCCCGCACCAGCGCCGAGGGCGGCCCGCACCAGCGCCGAGGGCGGCCCGCACCAGCGGCCGAGAGGGCGGCCCGCACCAGCGCCGAGGGCGGCCCGCACCAGCGCCGAGGGCGGCCCGCACCAGCGCCGAGGGCGGCCCGCACCAGCGCCGAGGGCGGCCCGCACCAGCGCCGAGGGCGGGCCCGCCACCAGCGCCGAGGGCCTGAAATTTAATGTAGACAAGTGTGAGGTGTTGCATGTTGAAAGGACAAACCAAGAAAGGTGAATGGTCGGGCACTGAGGAGTGGGGTAGAACCGAGGGATCTGGGGATACAGATGCATAATTGCCTGAAAGTGGCTTCAGAGTTGGATAGGGTTATAACGAGAGCTTTTGGCATCTTGACCTTCATAAATCAAAGTATTGAGTACAGGAGCTGAGATGTAATGGTAAAGTTGTACAAGACATTGGTGAGGCCAAATTTGGAGTATTGTGTACAGTTTTGTTTACCAAACTACATGTAAGGTATCAATAAGAGTGCAGAAAAGATTTACTAGGATTTGGCCAATATGCCCCTCCCACACTAGACCTACCTGCCTGCATCGAGCCCGTATCCCTCTAAACACTACAGCACAATACAGGCCCTTCGACACTTGATGTTGTGACGATCCATAAAAATACTAAGCGCCCCCTACTCCATAACCCTCTATTTTTCTTCCATCTATGTGCCTGTCTTCGAGTCTCTTAAATGCCCCTAATGTTCCAGCCTCCACCACCATCCCTGGCAAGGCATTCCAGGCCCCCACAACTCTGTGTATATATAAAAAAAAACTTCCCCTGATGTCTTCCCTGAACTTCCCTCCCTTCACTTTGTACACAAGTCCTCTGGTGTTTGCTGATCCTGCCCTGGGAAACAGGTGCTGGCTGTCAGGATCAGATTCCTTTTATTCTTCTGTGCTCCAAACTCTTAAACGTTACTACAGTACCTGCCTCAACCACCTTCTCCGGCAGCCCATTCCACACTCCCACTGAGTAAAGAAAAAATGTTAACCCTCAGCTTCTTTTAAAAATTGTAGATTTTCAGAATGTGGATGAACAGAGGGACCTTGGGGTCCAAATCCATACATCCTTCAAGGTTGCCGCACAGATTGATAGGATAGTTAAGAAGGCCTATGGGAGGTTGGGCTTCATTAATAGGTTGAATTCAGGAATTGAGAGGTCATGTGGCAACTTCACAAATCTCTGGCGAGACCACACTTGGAGTATTATGTTCAGTTCTGGTCACCTCATTATAGGAAGGATGTGGAAGCCGTGGAGAGGGGGCAGAGGAGATTTACCAGGATGTTGCCTGGATTGGGAAACAAGTCTATGAGGCAAGGTTAGCAGAGCTGGGACTTTTCTCTTTGGAGCGTAGAAGGATGAGAGGAGACTTGATGGAGTTGTCGATGCTTGGAATGTCTTGCCAGGGGATGGTGATCGAGGCTGAAACAATGGAGGCTTTTAAGAGACTCTTATGGATGGAAGAAAAATAGAGGGTTACAGGGTAGAGGGAGGGATTTAGTACTTGTTTTAAAAATGGAATATATGGGTTGGCACAGCATCGAGGGCCAAAGGGTCTGTAATGTGGTGTGGTGTTCTTGTTAAATCTCTTTCCCCCTCACCTTAGAGATACTAATTCCCCTGCTCTGGGCAAAAGATTGTTCATTTACCTGATCTGCACTCCATGTAATAAAGCCCCAGCCGGCTCAACCTCTCCCTGTAGCTCCCTGTCCTGGAAACATCCTCGTAAATGTTCTCTGCACCCTCTCCACAGCTTCCACATCCTTTCTGCAGCGTGGTGACCAGAACTGAACACAGTCCTCCTAATGGGACCTTGTACAGAATTCTCTACCCTGTCCGATTTGCCATCTGTCGATCTGTACATAAGCAACGTCTCCCTTTGCTTTCAGCTTCCCGTCTGGTCGATTCCTTGGACATGAGGTGCAAGCAGCTCGTTCCTCGCCTGCTCTGCCCCAAGAGCGGAGCAGACAGCAGGCACCTGGATGGAAGCGATGCTTTGAAGGATGAGAGTGGGGTGGAGGTTGGTCCTGGACTCAACCCCTCCACCTGCCCATGTGGCCAGGGCACCCATTCTCTGACCACAGACTCTCCAGCCTGTGTCGGGTCTTCCCCGGGCCTCAGTATCCTGAAATCGCCTGGCTTTTCCTGGAGCCCTCCCAGCCATAAGCATTGCTCGACATCGGACAGCGGTTACTCGTCCCTGGTGAGCGTCTCCTCCCTGTCAACAGAGGGAGACAGTAGCCAGGCGCTGGAGGGAGATTGCGAAGCTGGCTGTCGCCAGAGGTCAGGAAGCGAAGGGGATGAGTGGCACCCGGCCCTCGCTCTGGGCAGCTGGCTGGAACCCGCAGAGACGGATGAGAAGGCGGCAAGGTCCCCCTCCTGCCCCAGCAAGTGGCACCTGCTGCCTGCTCTGCAGGTGGGCTGGGCAGTGTGCCAGGGCGTAACGAGAGGGCATCAGTCCCCGCTGAAGGAACGGCTGCATGGCCAAACCTTCTCCGTCAGCCATCTCATCGGCAGGAAGATGGGCCTGGAGCACGTGGACATCTGGAAGGAGCTCTCTGAGAAAGGTTTCCCCTCCATTCTGCGCAGGATTCTGAGGTGCCTGCCTATGGCAGATCTGCTGCGGTGAGTTTCCATACTGATGAATTGCAACCTGCTGAGTTCGTCCAGCAAATCCCTATTACCCCACCTGCAGTCTCCTGTGTGCCTGTTGCATTAATGTATCTTTTATAATGTTTTTTTTTGTTAATTTAGACATGCAGCCAGGAAACTTGTGTGCAGTTTGGGTCATCTAACAGCAGTAAAGATATCAATAAGATAGAAAGAGGGCAGAGAAGATTTACTGGGATGTTGCCCAGACTTCAGGAACTGAGTTACAGGGAAAGGTTAAAGAGGTGAGGTCTTTATTCCCTGGAGCGGAGAAGAATGAGAGGAGATTTAGATAGAGGTGTACAAAATTATGAGGGGGACAGACAGAGTAAATGTAGATCGGCTTTTTCCACCGAGGGTGAGTGAGATACAAACCAGAGGACATGGGTTAAGGGTGAAAGGGGAAAAGTTTAGGGAGAACTTGAGGGGGAACTTCTTCACACAGAGACTGGTGGGGGTGTAGAATGACCTGAATAGTGAATGTGGGTTAAATTTTAATTTTTAAGATGAATTTGGACAGGTCCATAGATGGGTGGGGTATGGGGGTGGCTATGGACTGGGTGCAGGTCAGTAGGATTAGGCAGAAAAAAAATGGTTTGGCTCGGACTAGAAGGGCCGAAGGGGCCTGTTTCTGTGCTATAATATTGTATGGTTCTCTGTTTCTAAACCGGCTTTTCTGTCCCACGAGTCCGTGCCAACAAAATATCCCTAAGTAACCTACAACCTCCTGTAAGTCTCGATTGGTGGGAGGAAACCAGAGCACCCTGAAGAAGCCTAGGCAGACATGGGGAGAATGTACAAACTCCTTACACAGAGCCAGATTCTAACCTGGGTTGCTACAACAACAGCGCTATCCTTTATCACTGTAGGATTCAGATCCAAAAAGGGCAGATGAGCTCCCTCCTCCTCTCCCCGCCCCGCTATCTCCAAGATTGAGAGGCATAGATAAGGTAGACAGTCAGTGCCTTTTTCCCAGGATGAGAGGAGCGAACACCAGCTGTACAAAGGTGAGGGGAGGAAAGTTAGGGGAAACGTCAAGAGTAAGATTTTTAAACAGAATGCCTTGCCAGGGGTGGTGGAGGCTGGAACAAACGGGGGCATTTAAGAGACTCTTAGACGGGCACATGGATGAAAGAAATGTAGAGGGTTCTGAGAAAGGGAGGGTTTAATATTTTATGGTTTGTAAAGGATGGCACCACATTGTAGGCCGAAGGGCCTGTACTGTGCCGTGATGTTCTCTGTCTGGGTCGTATGCACTAGAGGACGTGCATTCAAGATTCAGTGAGGGAATGATTAGTGGAGATGTTCTATGCGCAGGGCAAGTCTTTCCACACGGAGAATGTTGGGTGCCTGGAACAGGCTGTCGGGTGTCGTGGCTGAAGCAGATGTAATTCTTCAGGACAGCCGTTCTCAACCTTTATTTGGCTGTGGCTCCCTTGAGGTTCTGCCCAAATTTTAAAGGGAGTGGTGTACTGGGTCAAATTTTAGACGTACGAGCTGCCAGATGAGGTGGTAACAGTCCCTTCCGGCCCATGAGCCTGTGCTCCGCAAATACATCAAATAAAAACCTACAACTCCCGTACGTTTTGGAAGGTGAGTAAAAATCGGCACTGAGGAGTGAGTGAGGTGGGACAGAGGGATCTGGGAATACAGATACAGAATTCCCTGAAAGTGGAGTCACAGGTAGGTCGGGTTGTAAAGAGAGCTTTTGGCACATTGACCTTCATAAATTACAGTATTGAATACAGGAGTTAGGATGTTATGGTAAAGTTGTACAAGGCATTGATGAAATTTGGAGAATTGTGTGCAGTTTTGGTCACCAAACTACAGGAAATTTATCAATAAGATAGAAAGAGGGCAGAGAAGATTTACTAGGATATTGGCCGGACTTCAGGAACTAAGTTACAGGGAAAGGTTAAACAGGTTATGGCTTTATTCCCTGGAGCGTAGAAGAATGAGGGGATTTTTGATAGAGGTATTTAAAATTATGAAGGTCAGTGAGATGCAAATCAGAGGACAAGGGTTAAGGGTGAAAGGGGAAAAGTTTAGGGGGAACATGAGGGGAAAACTTCACACACAGAAGGGTGGGAGTGTGGAACGAGCTGCTAGTTGAACAGAGAATGTGGGCTCAAGTTTAATATTTATGAAGAATTTGGGGAGGTACATGGATGGGAGACAGATGGAGGACTACAGACTGTACAGGTTAGTGGGACCAGGCAAAAAAAAATGGTTGGGCACAGACTGGAAGGGCTAAGAGGCCCATTTTGGTTTTGTAATGTTCACCCAGAGGAAATCCATGCAGTTTCACGCAGAAGCTACAAACCCCTTCCAGATGGATTCGAACCTGAGTCGCTGGCTCCAAAACATACGGGGTTATGGGTTAATTTGGGTGCAATTGGGCAGCATGGGTTTAAATGGACAGAATAGGCTTCTACCGTGCTGTAAACAATTTCCCCACTCAGTCCCACTGCTGCCCAGCCTTCTTCTCACAACCTTTGGTGCCCTGACTAATCGAGAACATCAATCTCCGCCTTAAATCCACCCAATGGCCCAGCCTCCACAACCATCCGTGGCAACAAATTCCACAGATTCACTGCCCTCGGGCTGAAGAAATTCCTCCGCGTCTCTGTGGACACCCTTCAATCCTGAAGTTGTGCCCTCTTGTCCTAGACTCTCCCACCGTGGGAAACAACCTTTTGACATCTACTCTGTCCACGCCTTTCAACATTCTAAATATTTCAATGAGATCCCCCCCCTCATTCTCCTAAATTTTGATAAGTTCAGCCCAAGAGCTGTCAAACGCTCCTCATATGATAACCCTTTCATTCCAGGAATCATCCTTGTCGAACTCTCTCCAACGTCAGCACATCCTTTCGTAAATGAGGGCCCCAAACTGCTCACAATTCTCCACGTGAGGTCTCCCCAGGGCCTTACCACATCCCTAAAGCAATGTCTCTAACAATAAAAGCCAACACCCTATCTTGATAATCCACTGCAGCTGCAAACTAACGTTTTGGAGATGTTCACAACTCAAGTTTATTTGATCCGATTGTACAAGTGCAACCTGACGAAACCGTGTTCTACGAAGCCAGTCTATCCTTTCTCCAGTCACTGCACCCAGTACTCCAGGTGTGGCCTCACCAATTCCCTGTGCAGTTGTAGCAGAACCTCCCTGCTCTGAAATTCAATGCCAAAAGACACAGGAGCAGAAATAGGCCATTCAGCCCATCGAGTCTGCCCTGCCATTTAATCATGAGCTGATCCATTTCCCCACTCAGCCCCACTGCCCGGACTTCTCCCCGTAACCTTTGATGCCCTGGCCCATCAAGAACTTATCAATCAGTCTCTCTTAAATACTCCATAAAGTTAAAGAATTTCATGGATGTTACATTCTAAATGTAGTATTATCTGACCATTATGGAACCTTTACCTTTAATGTCATGGTTCCTGTCAGAATTAGTACCTCATGGAGGCATTTGGAGTGCTGGAAAGCCTGGACAGAGTAGATGTGGTGCAAGGATGTTCCCCAGGGCCGGGAACTCAAGGACAGCTTCAGGATAAAAGGGCGTCAATTTAAAGCAGAGATGTGGAAAAATTTCTTTAGTCAGAAGGTCGTGAGTCTGTGGTACTTGCTGCTACAGGTGGCTGTGGAAGAGAGGTCGTTGGGTGGATTTAAGGCAGAGATTGACAGGTATTTGATTAGTCAGGGCATCAAGGGTGACGGGGAGAAGTGGGGATGAGTGATAAGGATTAGAATGGCGGAGAGACTTCAGTTCCTCCATCTTGTGAATTAAATTAATTGAAACAAGGTTCCAAGATGTTCTGGGAGGGATTCAGATTTGCTTATTTTTGAGAGAAACGGTTGGCGCTGTGGTTAGCGCCACGCTGTTACAGTGCCAGCGATTGGGACCAGGGTTCTGTAAGGAGTTTGTACGTTCTCCCCGTGTCTGTGTGAGATTTCCTCAGGGGCTCCAATTTTCTCCTGAAACGTGCCAGGGGTTAATTGGGTGTAAATTGGGCGGCATGGGCTTTTGGGTGGGCCGAAATGGCCTGTTACCACGCTGTATGTCCAAATTAAAAAAATGAGTTAGAATAATTTTCATAGCTTTCTTTACCAGAGTTGGTATTCATTGGAATCTTTCTGCAATGAAATGAATTAAATTTATTTGGAGATGTTGTGGGGTTTGACCTATGGTCACTCCTCCAGGCCTCTGGACACCAGAGATGCAGCCCCTCGGTCCCACTGACGAGCCTTGTTTGTTCCCGACAGCTGTGCCAAGGTGTGCAGGACGTGGCAGAGGATTATCTACGGTGACAAGAGGACGAGCCAAGCCCTGAAGAGGGCCTCACGCATACAAAGAGTGTGTAACAGCGTTCCGGCCCTTTGCTCTGCGCGTGGCGCCGGGGTCCCTGTCCTGTCCACCTCTCCCCAAATACGAACTAGGTTTCAGCCGAAAGTGGGGGGGGGGGGGGGGAGAAAGAGTTCAACTAGTTGCTCGCCTAGAGTTCAGGGGGAAGAGAAGTGAAGGGGAATTTCGGGCAGCTTGGCAGGTGGACGCTGAGTGCACAAAAATGTGAGCAGGGGGCCATTCAGCCCCACCAGCCCAACTTTGCTTTCATTGTGTTCCTTGGGGTTGGGAGACAGACACCTAGAGCTGATACTGGGTGGGGAAGGGGGTAGTTGGTTGTCAGGGTGGGAGGTGGATCCCTGGAACTTCCTGGTTGGGGTGGGTCTCATGGTGGGAGACAGACCCCTGGAGATCCTTGGGGTGGGAGGTGGACCCCTGGAGCTCCTTGGTGGCTATGGAGTGGGGGGGGTCTTGGGACAAGAGACAGACCCCCTGGATTGCCTGTTGTGTTGGGGTTTCTTGGGGTAGGAGATGGACTCTTGGAGCTTCCCGGAGGGTGGAGTCCTCAGGATGGGAACTGCCTGATGTGTGGAAACAGGTGGAAACAGACCCCTGAAGCTGGTACTTGGTGGGGGGAAGGGTCCTCAGGTGGGAGACAGTCCCCTGGATTGTCCATTTTCTTGGGGTGGGAAATGATGCTGGGTTGGGGAGGGTTGTCGTGGTGGGAGATGGTTCCCTGGAGTTGAAGCTGGATGGGGATGAGAGGGCCCTCAAGGTGGGAGATAGACCCCTGGATTGCATGTCGTGTTGGGGTTTCTTGGGGTAGGTTACAGATTCCTGGAGCTGACGCTGGGGTGGGGGGGAGGGTATGTTGGGGTGGGAGATGGATCCTGGAGCTGCCCAGTGGGTGGGGGGGTGTTATATCGGGGTGGGGGATAGACCCCTGGAGCTGTCTTGAGCGTGGGGTAGGAGGGGAGCAGAGGGACCATAAATCCTCCTACCCCAATCACTCAACTCCGGCTGCTCTTCCCTTCAGATGGGCGTCGTCAGGCATGAGAACGTGGTCTCCCGTGGCACCCTCACCTCCCTCCAGCGACAGGCCGGGGGCTCTGCTCGGCTGTCCTACCCCAGTCTCCAACCTGCCTCTCACCACAAGCCAGGGAACGATTCCCGGAAAAGCATCCAGCACCAGCAGGTACGCACCGTCCGCGGCAATCATCTCCTTGGCAACCAAGCCTTGGCCCCCGGGTTAACCCATGCCCCGCCTGTTTCTCCATCCTCTCTTCCCATCGTCGGCGAGGAGCCTCGACCATTCGCTGCTCCTGCCAGGGGCATTGAATTGAATTTAAGACCAGGGAAATTCTGCTGCATCTCTGCAGGGCGAGGCCGCATCTGGCGTACCTCACATGGTCCTGCTTTTCCCGGGGCTTTGGGAATGGTGCGGAGGAGGTTCACCAGGTTGATTCCAGAGCCTATAAGAAGATATTGAGTTCCCTGGGACTGTACCTGCTGGAATTCAGGAGAGAGGAGATTTTTTTTTACTTGAATTTGGGGAACAGTTTTGGTCTATTTATTTAAGAAAGTTTGTGCTGGCATTGGAGAGGGTTCAGAGAAGATATACAAGAATGATTCCTGGAATGAAGGGATTAGTATATGAGGAACGTTTGACAGTTCTTGAATTATACTCCTTTGAGTTCAGAAGGATGAAGGAAGGTGGGGAATCCTTATAGAAGCATTTTGAATGTTGAAAAGCCTGGACAGAGTAGATGTGACAATGTTATTTCCCATGGAAGGGTACAACTTCAGGATGCGGAGGATCTTCAGCCACAGGGCGGTGAACCTCTGGAATTTGCTACCATTGGGCGGCTGTGGGGGCTGGGTTGTTGGGTGTATTTAAGGCAGGGATTGATAAGTATCTGAATAGCCAGGGGATCAAATGTTATGGGGAGAAGGCCGGGGAGCGAGGCCGAGTGGGAGAATGGATCAGCTCCTGATGAAATGGCGCGGCAGACTCGACGGGTCGTATGGCTCACCTTTGATCCGAGATCTTGTGATGTAGCAGAAAAATATGTAGTAAAATCCTTGTTATCCCAAATTCAAGTGACCGGCAAAGTTAGTGCAGAAAATAAATAAATAATACACATGTTTAAAATTGGCGCCTCCTAGTGGTTAGTTCACCAACCTCTCACCACGCATTCTCAAATGACCAGCAAACACCCTTATCCGCCATCTACCAATCTACGTAGGTGCCCAATTCTGCGGGTTTTGCTGTAAAAAAAAAGGATGGATTGAAATAGAGACAGGAAAATTGCTTGCGCTGGCAGGTGAGCTAAGTACAAGGGGAATTCCTCTGGTTTCGGAGAGCAGATTCAGGACACACTGGGAGGGTCTGTTTTTCCCAGAGAGGGATTGCAGTCAAAAACACTGAAGGAACTCAGCAGGCCTTGCAGTGTCCGTAGGAGGTAAAGATGCATAACTGATGTTACATGCCTGAGTATGAGGTTAAGGTCCTCGACACGACTTGCTCTTCCACCTGGCTTCATATCATCTGCAAACTTGGCCACAAAGCCATTCATTCTACAATCCACAACATCTAAAGAAGTGGCCCCAACCCCTGTGGACACCACCAGCAAATGCAGTCAATCAGAACATGGTCCCTATATTCCAACTCTCTGCTTCCTGCCAATCAGCCAAATGTTTCCTGTTGTACCATGGGCTCTTATCTCGTTAAGTAGCCTCCTGTGCAGGACCTTGTCAAAGGCCTTCTGCAAATCATCTCAAGTTCGTCATCATCTCCTTTCTAAATTTTGATCACCAGCCCTCAAGTTCTCAAAAAGGATGATTTAAATTCAAGGTGTGTAGGAACTTGGCAGACAAGGGTTAAATCTCAGATTCTTGCTGGAGGCTGGAACTCCGAAGTTAATTTAAAGAGGAGCTGGATACCTTTAGAAAGGGGCAAACAGTGAGAGGCTGGAGGGTCTCCTGGTTCAGGCAACACTATCAGCTCAGCCCTTGCCTGCATCTCCTCCTTTTCCTGCTCATCTGCCCTGGCCCCCCTCTGCCCCCGGGCTTACAACCATCGGATTCCCTTTGTCCTCACCTACCACCTCACCAGCGTCCGCATCCGACATGTTATCCTCTGGAATTTATGGCACTACATCATCCCACCACCTGATACATCTTCTCCTCCCTGCCTTCCATAGAGTCCGCTCCCTCTGTGATTCCTTCATCCCTCCCCACAATTGCCCCCCCCGGCACCTTCCCCTGTGCCCGTAGGAGGTGCAACACTTGTGTCCACACCTTTTCCTTCACCACGGTCCGGGGCCCCAAAACAGGCCTTTCACGTGAAGCAACACTTCACTGGTGTATCTCTGGGAGTGACCTTCTGCATCCAGTGCTCCCTTTGTGGCCTTCTCTCTATCGGAGAGACTGGGCGCAGACTGGGAGATCGCTTCGCTCAGCACCCTCGCTCTGTCCGCATCAGGGACAGGGATCGCCCAGTGGCCACCCACTTCCATTGTGCACTCCACTCCCACATTCGCGTGTCTGTCTGGGGTCTCGTGTCCTATCCCACCAAGACCACCTGTAAATTGGAGGAGCAATGCCTGATTTTCCGTCTGGCCACTCTCCAACCAGATGACATGAACATCGACTTTTCCGGTTACTGCGAACCTGCTCTCCTTCTCCCTCCTTTCCCTTTCCAGCTCTCCTCTCCACTCACACAGCCATCCCTCTGCCCCTTGATCGCTGCTGTGCTCTCCCTCCCTTCTTCACCTATTACCTCCTGCCTGGGAGACCGTGTACCTCCCTCTGCCCCTTCTTTCCCCCCCCATGATTTTTTTCGGGCACGCTGGCATTTGATGAAGGGCTCAAGACTGAAATGTTAGCAATGTACCTTTGCAATATAAAGGAGGCTGTCTGACCTGAGTTTCTCCAGCGATGTGTTTTTACTTCAACCACAGTGTCTGCAGACTTGATTGTCCGTAGAGAGAAATGGGCGGTCAATGCTTTGCATTGGGATCCTCCACTGAGATAGGGACGAGAAGACCAAGCAAAAAGCAGGAATGGGGGTGTGTGGGGGGGAAGGTTGGGGAGGTGAATGCTCCAGGAAACTGGAGGGTTGGGCACATGGACTATGAAAACAATGGGGCCGTTTCTATGGGCTGAATGGTCGAAGCACCCACCCAAATATCTGAGCTTGATATCTCTCGTTATCCTGTTGACCTTGCCCTTCTCTTTCCCCCCCCACCAACCCAGGTGGTGCAGACGCTCAAACAGGGTGAGGTGCTGAAGATCTGCCCTCTGTGTGCGTCCCCGGCCAGGTTCCACGCCTTCCAGGAGCGGGGGGTGTGCACCAGCGACCTCTGTGCCTACGACTACTGCTCCCTGTGCCTGAGTTCCTTCCACGGCTCCAGGTCCTGCAGTCGCCATCGCTTCCACAGTGGGTCTGGGGCGCAGCCACCAGCGGGGAGCAGAAAGAGCAAACAGAATCTGCGGAGACTCTGACCACTGTGCGTGAGACAATGAACTGTGTAGCTGCAATCTCTGTGAGACAGATGATATTCCTTGTGACAGACATGTAAGAGATACAATAGATGGTTTGGGGTTACAGTGTGTGAGACTCAACACAGCGTGTATGAGAAATAACACGCTGTGTGTGAGACCCCCAACATGATGTGTGTGTGAGAGAGAGACCCCCAACACGCTGTGTGTGAGACAATGGGAATATAAATTGCAAGGACATTGCAAAGAAAAATGAAGTTTTATAAGAAATGTGAAATTTTAAATCCATGTAAAGCTGTGCAAAATGTTTCTGTATGAAGATATAAAATACCAAAGTGGTTTGAGAGAAGTGTCTGTGTACTTGTGTTTATGACAAAGGCACATGGTGACGAATGGCCTTACTTATAATTGCCCAAGGTTTACTTCCTGCTACAACAGAATATATATTTGAAGTGTTTTTTTACTGTCTTTTAAATGTTTTTGTTGTAAATTATTTCCTTCAGTCTTACTGTTTTTGTACAGTGTTCAATAAATGCATTAAAACCTTTAGCTGCGTGCCTTGTCCCTTCTACAACTGATTCATGTGTGACCCTGGAGTTGAGGCTGAGGTCCACGTTGGACCCAGTGACGTGAGCAGGTCAAGAGGCAAGATCCTGCAAAAACAACTTGGTGAGTTGGGAAGAACCTTTTAAAACCGGCACCTCTGGAGTTGCGATCGTGGGATCACTCCTAGTGCCACTTGGTTGTGAGGCGAAAGGGAAGTTGTAGTTAAATACAGCTCCCTCCATAATGTTTGGGACAAAGACTCTTTATTTGCCCCTGTGCTCCAGTTTTAAATTTGCAAACATTTCACGTGATTAAAATGCACATTCCAGATTTTATTCAAGGTTATTTGTAGACATTTTGGTTTGACCTTGTAGAAATTACAGAACTTTTTATACATAGTCCCCTCATTTTAGGGCACCATAATGTTTAGGACATTTGGCTTCACAGGTGTTTGTGATTACATGGGTATGTTTAATCATTTCATTGGTGCAGGTATAAGAGAGCTAGGCTTGATTCTAAGCTTTGGGTCACCTTTGGAGTCTGTAGTTGGCATTTTTCAACACGAGGACCAGAGTTGTGCCAATGAAGGTCAAAGAAGTCATTATTAGGCTGAAAAACAAGAATAAAACAATAAACATGGCCCAAACCTCAGGATTACTAAAATCAACGAACATCATTAAGAAGAAAGAGAGTACTGATGAGCTCAGTGATCGCAAAGGGACGGGTCGGCCAAGGAAGACCCACTGCTGATAACAGGAATTCTCATCGTGAAGAAAAGTTGCCAAATGTAGATCCCACAGATCAGAAACCCTCTTCAGGAGGCAGGTGTGGATGTGTCAATGACGACGGTCTGCAGAAGACTTCATGATGGAAATACAGAGGTTACACCACAAAATGTTCACCAACAAGCCTATCTGTTCCCCAAACCTGAGTCCCCAATTACAAGAGGGGAGATTTGATAGAGGTGTACAAAATTATGACTGGTGTAGATCAGTGGTTCTCAACCTTTTTCTTTCTGCTCACATCCCATTTTCAGTAATCCCTATGCCATCGGTCTCTGTGATTAGTAAGGGATTGCTTAAGGTGGGATGTGAGTGGGGAGGGAAGGTTGAGAACCACTGCTCCAGACCCAATTGTTACTGAAATCTTTTACTTGAGAAAAATGGTAATTGGCCCATTTCCTTTGGAGTTCTGAAACCATGCACATAACGAGCCAATGAGGGACGATTAAAACAGTGGTTTTCAAACTTTCCACCCACCTCCCACCTTAACCAATCCCTTACTAATCACAGAGCACCAATGGCATAGGGATTACTTAAAGGGGTATGTGAGTGGAAAGAAAAAAAGTTGAGAACCATTGCACTAGAGGACATATTTATGGTAAAGAGAAAGTTTAGGGGCGATGTGTGGGGCAAGTCTCTTTTTACACAGAAAATGATAGCACTGTACAGGCCCTTTGGCCCATGATATTGTTCCACCTATAAACACCAACACTAAAACCTTCCCTTCCTTACACCCATAGAACTCTATTTTACTTATTTCCATATGCCTGTCTTAGAATCTTGTAAATGTCCCTATCAACCCATTACTGGATCCAACACACTAATGGCATCATGAAGAAAGCACGTCAGCACCTCTACTTCCTCAGGAGTTGGCAGAGGTTTAGTTTGACGTCGGAAACCCTGACAATTTTCTATAGAGGTGTGGTGGAAAGTGTGCTGACCGACTGCATCACGGTGTGGTATGGAAACACTAATACCCCTGAATGTGAAGCCCTCCAAAAGGTAGATGACACAGTCCAGGACACCTGTTACGAGCCCAGAGGACCCATAAACCCAGCAGCAGTAGATATTCACCAAGACAAATGGTTACTTAAACAAAAGTTGCTTTTAATTACCTTTGAACATGAAAACAATCACATTTTAACTTAACTAGCCTAATTTAGCCCCCTTCTAATTCTAAGTGCATGTGTGTGTGTAATCTGGGTGTAAGCTTAGAAAAGTTCCTTGGTTCACAGTCCAATCTCACTTCTCATTCCTCCAAGTTCACTGGTTGCAGGCAATTCTTAGACTGTGCACAGAATTTAACATGTATAAAGTTCACCAGGCTTTGGTCTTGAAAGGTAAATGGTTACTGCTCAGGAAGATTCTTGTCAGTTTTCAGAGAGAGATTTGTTTTTCCAGGACGTCCACAACTGATTCCTTTTTAATCAGCCACTTCAGTGTCTTGCTGACAAAACTTGCCCCCTTCAGGGTTCTCCAGATGATAACCTCTTCCTTTCAGGTCACCACAGACTTCCTTTTTGTTTTCTTTATTCCAAGTGAAACATTAGACAGCCAGTTCTCCCTCTCTCTCTCTCTCTCTCTCTCTCTCTCTCTCTCTCTCTCTCTCTCTCTCTGACAAGGGCTTTGACCAGGCCATCTTCCAAATGGGAAGATGTCCTGTTCCATTTGCTTCTGGCTGTAACACTGTAGAAGTGATCTGTGTGTGTGTCTCTCTCTCTTTCTGAGAGAAAGCCTGCTTGCAAAACCACATGACACTCTTAGAACATCGCCAGACAATCTGCAGCTCCAACAAGATCTTTCATCTGTTGCCTTTTGTAAACAACAATCCATTAGTGAAGTCTCTTGAGCACCCTCCAAAACTCTTGCAAATGCTGTGGAGCCGATATGTCTCGCATTAGCAGAGCTCCATTATTTCAAATAAGATCTATTTTAAAGTGTTTGTTATGTAACCTACTCTAACAAACCTTTCCCAATTTATCTCCCCAAAACTGTCTCACACCACAGGCAAAACCCTCCCCACCTTCGGGAACACTGCCGTCAGAGAGCAGCAGCGATCAACAAGGTTCCCCACCAGCCAGCATGTGCTCTGTTCTCACTGGTGCCATCAGGAAAGAGATGTCGGGGCCGCAAGACTCGCATCACCAGGTTCAGGTCAGCTGCTCCCCCTCTACCATCAGACTCCCCAATGACAAACTCAATCAGAGACTCGTTTAAGGACTCTGACTTGTGCACTTTATTAATGTTTCTCTATCTCTGTTTTGCACCAGTCAGTTTGTTCTGATTTGATTATTTAATTACACGTGTGCGTTGTGTACTGTGTTTTTTTGCACTACCAATTAGTGGTAATTCTGCCTGGCCTGCAGAAAAAACTCTCAGGATTGTATGTGATGTCATGTATGTGCTCTGTCAATAGATCTGAAATCTACCAGTATCCACCAGCATCTCAGGCAACGCATTCCAAGTACCCAGTACCCTCTGTGTAAAAAAAAAACTTACCTCTGACATCTCCCCTAAACTTTTCTCCCCTCACCTTTTACAGATGTCCTCTGGTATTTAGGAAAAAGTGCTGGCCATCCACCCTCTTGTAGACCTCTATTAAGTCTCATCCTTCTTCACTCCAAATGGAAAACTCCTGGTGAATGTCTGGAAAGAGTTGCCAGGGGTAGTGATTGAAGTAAACACAACTGTGGTGTTTAAGAGGCTTGGAGGAAGACACATAGATGTGAATGGGATATGGATCAGGTGGAAACAGCAGAATTTTAGTTTGATTGGGACATTATGATCTTCCAAGTGAAGCAACATTTCATTCGTGAATCTGCAGGGGTCATTGACCGCATCCGGTCCTCCCGTTGTGGTCTCCTCTACGTCGGAGAGACGGGGCACAGACTGGGGGCTCGCTTTGTTGAGCATCTCAGCTCTGCCCGCCGCAACAGTGTGGATCTCCCAGTGGCTGCCCTTTTCAATTCTCTGTCTCATTCCTTTGCCGAGGTGTCGGTCCAAGGTCTTGTGGTGGCCCGCAATTGGAGAGACTGGGCTGGCATATTGTGCGGCGGCAGATGCGGACAGAGATCGCTAAAGTGACTCCCAGGACAACGAACCAGTGGGGGTAGAAGCTGGGGCAGCATCAGACCAACAGCCCTAAAATGACGTTGGTCAAGCTGCCCAGCTAACTCAGCAGAAAGAGACTGGGGAAGAAGGACATTCATGTGCATGGATGTTCCCACCCGATATTGTTATTCATGTGGCTGACTCAGTCAATCAGCAAAAACGGCGGGAACTTGAGCAGTATAAAAGCAGCCTTTCCAGCCCTAATAAAGGAGTGAACTTAACCTGCCACACTGTGTGTGTGTTTCTTTGTAGCGGTCAGCTACAGTCTCAAGCACTGCCAGACTACCTGCAAATTGGAGGAACAACACATCTTCCGACTGGCTACCCTCCAATCCAATGGCATTAATATCGACTTCTCTGGCTATTGTTAAACTCCTCTCCCTCATTCTTCCCCCGTCACCCTCCCCCATCTCTCTCTCTCTCTCTCTCTCTCTCTCTCTCTCCCTTCCCTGGCTCCTTTCGCACAGATATGATCAATTCTCACCTCTCCCCTGATCATATCCAATCAACCCCTTGTGTGAGTCTGGATTCCTCCCCCAGCCGGCACTGAATGAATTCTGAGATTTCCTGCTTCTGGCTCATTCTGCTTATTCCCTGAAGAAGGGCTCAGGCCCGAAATGTCGGCAACACATCTTTGTCTCCTATGGATGCTGAAAAGACCGGCTGAGTTTCTCCAGCATTTTGTTTTTTTCCCCACAATCACAGCATCTGAAGCCCATGGTGTTTCTCTTGATCTCAGCTTCCAGACCAGTCTCCCAGTGAAACCGTGACGCAAGCCTTGCCAAAGTCCATGTAGACAACATCTACCACTCCACCCCGTTGAGACACAATTTCCCTGAAACTTCGGCAATAAATATTTGCTTTGTGTGGACGCTGAAAGGTCGACTGAAAGGCTAAGAGCCTGTTCCTGCACTGTCTGTTCTCTGTTCTTAGTCAATGTCCAACCTTTGTGTCTCCTCGCTACGCCACACTAATCAGGGCCTGCTGCAACATCTCAAAGGACTGTTGGCATACCCAACCTCCGCAAACTCCTGAGGAAGTAGAGGTACTGACGAGCTTTCTCCACAATGCTTGCGGTGATACACCACTGTATACTGTTACTTGGTTACTGTCACTGTGTATATGTACGGTTTATATGTATGGTTGGCTCTTCTTCCCTTGGTGACTCCACCCCCATCCCTCAGTTCGAGTCCTGGGATTGGGCCAGATCATGGTCCAAGACTTATGGTATAAAAGCCTGTTGTCCAGCAACTTCAGCCTTTTGATGTTATTGATAGTGAATCAATGCCATGAGTGTGTTGGGTCCAGGAAAGATCCTGTGAGATAGTGACTCCCAAGAATTTAAATTTGCTCACCCTCTCCACCTCTGATCTCCCACTGGATCGTCCACCTCTGGCTTTCCCTTCCTGAAGTCAACAATCAGCTCCTAAGTTTTGGTGACATGGAGTGTGAGGTTGTTGTGGGTGCACTGTTCGGCCAAGTTTTCGATCTCCCTCCTGTTCGCTGACTTATCCCCGTCCTTTATACCACCCATTACCGTGGTATCGTTGGCGAATTTGTAGATGGTGTTATTGTCGTACCGAGCCACATCGTCGTAGGTGTAAAGTGAGTAGAGCAGGAGGCTAAGAACCCAGCCCTGTGGTGCTCCGGTACTGATGGAGATTGTGGAGGAGAAGTTCTTACCCATCCTCACTGATTGTGGTCTGGAGGTGAGGAAATCCACCATCTAATTACACAGTGGGTTGTTGGTCCCAGGTCTTGGAGTTTGCTGATCAGTTTTGCGGGGATGAAGGTGTTAAATGCCGAACTGTAGTCGATTAAGAGCATCCTGATGTAGGCAGCTTTGCTGTCCAGGTGTTCCATGACGCTGTGTACAGCCAATGAGATGACTGCGGTAGGCAAATTGAAACATCAGCCTTTCAAAGCACCACACTGTGGATCTGAGTACCACTGGCCGATAATTTGCAGATGACACGCCAGTCGTTGATCTCTTCAGCAAACAACGAAGAGTTGCACAACAGAGAAGAGGTGAGAAATCTCGTAAAATGTGTGAGAACAACTGAGTCTCACTGTGGACAAAATGAAGAAGCTGATTGTGGACTTTGGAAGGACCATCGTCCACTACACATCAACGAACTCTGTTATGGAGAGAGTAGAGAGCGCCAAGTTCCTCAGATTCCACTTAAGAAATGACCTATCCTGGACACAAAACATTTCCTCACTTGTCAGGAAGGCACAACAGCAACTGCACTTCCTGAGAAGACTGAAGCGGGCAAGGCTACCGGCCACCATCATGTCAACCTTCTACAGGAGTTCTATCAAGAGCGTCCTGACCGGCTGCCTCACCGTGTGGGATGGTTGCTGCAGAGAAATGGATCGGAGGTCAATTCACAGGCGTGGCAGAGAGGATTATTGTGTTTCCCTCCTCCCCACCCATTGACATAATCTATCGGGATCATTGTCCAATGTGGGCTTGCAAAATCATTCAGGACCCCAACCACCCCATATGCAACATTTTTCAGCTCCCCCTGACAGGAACGAGAGCCAGCAACACGAGGAACAACTTCTTCCCACGGGCAGTGAGCTTGCAGAAGAATGGCTAAAACAACTCTCACTGACTCTACTATTTATTGTTTATTTCAATATATGGACATCTTGGATTCTGCGGACGAAGATTTAGGAAGGACTTGGGCATGTCCTTCGAACCTGCACAATGGATTTTTTAGGGGTGGCCTTCTCTCGGATGGGGTGGCCTGACAAGGCCAATGAGCCCCATCTGCCCTGCTGCTACCTAAGGCTAATGAGCCCAGGCCACCCCTCCAGTTATACCACCGGACACTCGGTCGCACCACGTCGTAGCAAACTCAGTGAAAACGGGGAGACACCAATGAGAAGGTGTTGCTACGGACGCAGTATATGGACATACGTTCTGCGCATATGTATCATTCGTCTGTACGTGTGTTATGTCTGGGTGTGTGTCTGCGTGTTTTGCACCGAGGACCGGAGAAAGCCATTTGGTCCGGTTGGACTTGTACAATCAGACGACCATAAATTTAAACTTGATACAGCTGCAGTGCTCATTGTCAGCCTGTTGGTGTCACCCTTGGGCTACGAAGTCCTGTTCTCTCTTACACGCTCATTTGCACGTTTGTAAATAATTGCAAACTCTGGAACGAGAGGCGAAGCGCAGAGGACCAGCGAGGGGCTCACCGGCTGAGGGACCCGCATGGGCCGCTAGAGACTAGCCCATAGGGACCAGGGATCCGAGAGGGTGCTGAGGGCAAGAAGGGCCTCGGGCGGGCACTGAAGGCTCCTGATCGTAGTCAGAGGTTCAGATCTGGAGCTCGGGCGGCCGATGGATTGAACAGGAGTCTGCGTGGCTGCAGAGGCTGCGGGGAGCGCTGGACGTGAACCCACGGACACTCATTGACTCTGAAAGGACTTTCTTTTTATCTCTCTTTCTCCCGTACTGAAAGGGGCGCCGGGCAACACTTAGGGCGACTTTTTGCTTTATGGCAGGCAGACGGCAACTTTGTGTTATATTACATGTTCCATGTGGAGTGGGACCATGCAGGGCAGCCATTTTGGCGTGAGCGATTTGTGCCAGCCTGTTGGGGGCAGCGCATTTTGCCGGTGACCCATTTAGGTGCAGACTATTTTGGCACGGATATACAAAAATGAACCTATGTAGAGCTCGTTGAAAGAACCAAAGACTTGTTGATCCAAACCAAGGCTTTTATTAGCAAAAGACAGGAGCTCTTCACAGGTGGCCGACCAGTCCGGAATGATCCGACCTGGCTAGGGACACAACCCTTTAAGGTCCAGACAGTAGGCGTGGCTTAGCTCTCAGCCAATCGCTGTAAGCAGAGTCTAGATACTGTAACTATATACACTATGTACATTGGTGATAGATCTGTACGATCACAACATAATAGTGGAATTATTAAATGGGAAGTTTCCAGTAGTTTGTAGTGATTATAACCCATTAAAATGCCATCTACAATTTTGACCAAATGTGGAAAGGAGAAGTGCTCATATGATGGCTATAAATATGTCGCTGATAAGATGACCAAGTTTTGGAGACGTGAGAGGAAGGACATTTGCGAAGCTCGAATTCACGTTAGAAATGGTGAACTCGTGAAACAAATTAAGGGACATTCGCACGCAGCTTCGGCGTCGAAGGTGGAAAGAGGCCCCGTCATGTCAAAGATAAAAGTCAGAGCAGCTGAAACTGTCGAGGGAACTGCACAAGTGATTAACGAGGGCCTAGAAAATTTGTCTGAAGCTTGCCAAGAAACGGGGCCTAACAACAGAGCGCTGAAGGAAATGGTCCGCAGGTCAAGGAAAGAAATTGCTGCTTACACAGTATATCCAAGGAATTTAGAAGAACTTGTAATTCCAGATATTCTGTTGATGAATATAATGAAGAACAATTTTTACTCGCCGACAGCGGTAGCACCATCTGCAGAATTCTTACATTTGGAAGAAAAAGGAATGCCAAGTTTCTGAGACAAGCAAAAAAGTTGCATGTTGATGGAACATTCAAAATTTCCCCACCTCTATTTTCAGAAGTTTATGTTATTTTAGTGGAAATAGATAAAGGTGTGTTCCCACTGTTGATTGCTTTACTCCCAAATAAGTTATGAACAACACAGGATAAATTACTTGAAATAGTTTTGGAAATACAGGCTGACATTATCAACTGTGACTTTGAACTTGCAAATTTCAAAAGTTTACACACCAGCATTTTCCTTCGCGGAAATCAGGGGATGCTTTTTCCACCCGGCTCAAAATACGAGAAGGCATCTTGCCGCTTGAGTAGGTATAACATTGACTCCGAGATTTCTTTGAAATGATCTTTGGTCTTGCATTTATTCCGATGGAAAAGATTGACGAAGCTATTGAACATTTGGCTGATGAGCTTCCAGATGAACTGCAACCGCTGCTGGACTGGTTCAAGGATAACTCTGTAGGCAGAGGATTACACAGCTTTTTCCAGTTGGAATGTGGAATTTATATGAAAGAACTTTAAACGATGAGGACTGAACAAACAATCGTGCAGAAGTTGCTCACAGGAGATGACAAAAAATGTGAACTTGGAGTGGAACATCCAGTTATTTGGAAATTTATTGACAGTTTACGAAAAGTTCAGAGAGGAAGGGACATTTACTATTGGGCATCTCGTAGCAGGGCACGATATTCCGTTGAAATTAAAGAATTTCAGGGAAGCAGACGCTCGAATACAAAGACTCGTAAGAAGATTTAGTGCAAGAAATGATGTTGAGTATTTACGAGGGATTCCCCATAATTTTGAATAAATGTCATATTTTAGATTTTTCGTAATTAACTTATCTCTTCTTAACATTTTTACTAAGAGAATAAACATTATTTTTAGTTCTATGCAAACGTAATAAAGTTTTTCTTAAATGAACATTTTCATTAACAGTGTATTATCAATTCCCATCTCGCTTTCATTAATGCTTTTAACTCAGCTTGAAAAGGAATAGATATGAGCTGCATCGAAATAATTCTGCGCCTAAATGGGTCTGTGGCAAAGGGGGCTGCGCCAAATAGGCCGCACCAAATCGCTCACGCCAAAATGGCTGCGCCGAGAGGTCCTAAATCCCGTTCTGTGCTATTACATGACAATAAAAGATCTTGAATCTCAAATCTGCAACGAGTCTTAGCACAAAATCCCAATGGTGTTACGCTTAAGACAATGCTCTCACTGCACCAGCAACACAGGCTCGAATCCCACGCTGTCTCAAAGGAGTTGTATATTCTCTCCGTGTCTCCGTGGGTTTCCTCTGGGTGCCCTGGTTTCTTCCCATCTTCCAAAAACGTAGGTTAATTGCGTGCAATTGAGTGGCACGGGCTCGCAGGCTGGAAGGGCCTGTCAACGTGCTGTAGGCCTACCACATTGTCCCACCACTGCTATTGATGAAGTAGCTGAGGGTGGTTTGGCTCAGGTCTTTGCCTATGGAAAGTAAAGTAAAATTAATTATAAATTTTAAATTTAGACATACAGCACGGTAACAGGCCTTTCCGGCTCATGAACCTTTGCCGCCCCAATACCCCAATTAACCTACAACGCTTTTGAAAGATGGGAGGAAAGCAGATCCCCCCCCCCCATACCCGTGGGAAACCCATGCAGAACGTACAAACTCCTTAAGGAAAGCGCTGGATTCGAACCTGAGTCACTGGCGCTGTAATGGCGTTTTTCTTACCCCTATGCTGACCGTGCCGCAACGTTGTATGTTTGTGTACACGACAATAAAGGAACTTCGAATCAGCCTTCCTCCGCCGAGATCTCATTCGCTGGCCTCGCCTATTCCCAAGTGAAACACGGCAGGTCAGGAGGTCTCTGTGGAGGGTAGGAGAAGGTGAAGGTTTCATTCCCAGCAGTGGGTTCAGGCCTGGGTATAACGGTTGCTTTGTTGCTCTTTTGGTGAAGTTATTCAGAGCTCGAATCACATTGAAAGGTTTTGCCACTGTACCTTTTTACCAGGATGTGGCCTGGATTAGAGCTATGGCAAGATGTTGGACTGTTTTCTCTAGAGTGTTGGGGGGACTTAGGTGGGGGGGGCAATGGAGGTTTTTAAAATTGTGAGAGGCTTTGATAGGGTGGGCAGTCAGTATCTTTTACCCCAGGGTAAAAGCATCATACACTGGATGGCTTGCAATAAAGGTGGGGGGTGGAATTTGAAGGGGGATGTGCGGGGCAAGTTATTGACACAAAGAGTGGTCAATGCCTAGAATGGGCAGATACTATGATATTGTTTTAGAAGGTTCTAGCCCAGTGGGTCTCAACCTTTTTCTTTCCACTCACATCCCACTTTAAGTATTCCCTCTGCCATAAGTGTTCTGTGACTAGTGAGGGATTGGTTAAGGTGGGATGTGAGTGGAAAGAAAAAGTTTGAAAACTACTGTTTTAATCGTCCCTCATTGACTCGTTATGTGCACAGTTTCAGAACTCCAAAGGAAATGGGCCAATGACAATTTTTCTCAAGCAAAATATTTTAGTAACAATTGGGTCTAGAGCAGTGGTTCTCAACCTTCTCTTCCCACTCACATCCCACCTTAAGAAACCCTTTACTAATCACAGAGCACCGATGGCCTAGGGATTACTTAAAGCCCTAACCTGTTTAACCTTTCCCTGCAACTCAGTTCCTGAAATCCCGGATATTACATTAACCTTGTTTCACTTATTGTCAGCACGATCGAAGCCGATGGCAACCATTTAACCCCGTGCTGCCCAGTTACTCCCGAATTAACCTCCATACCCGTATCTTTTGAAGGGTGGGCGGAAGCCGGAGAATTGGGGAAAACCCATGGAGATACGAGGAGAAGGTACAAACTCCGTCCAGACAGTGCCGGATTCGAACCTGGGCCTCTAGCTCTGTAACAGCATAGATCGACACATGAAGATGAAGGGCGTGGAGGAATATCAACCAATTGCAAGTAGCAGAGTTTTACTTTGATTTGGACAGCACAGACAGATGGGCTGAAGGGTATGATCCTGCACTGGACTGTTCTATCTTCTATCTATACATTAGCACTGTAATGCAAGAGTCTAAGGCTTGGTCCTGATTAAACTGAAGCCATTCTGTAAGATATGTGTCCAGGGTTGTGGACTGAGGCAGACGTCGGAACCAATAAGGAACACACATGAACCTGGGTTCAAGCAAGCAGTTCTGGAACAGGAGCTGACTAATTGGATAAGGATGGGAGTTGAAAGGCTCCTGTTTCCTGTCAGCGAGGGAGGGTGGGTTTACCGAGTTCCATGCAGCTTTCAGGAAAGAATAAATATCAGTGGTGATGAGATCATGATGAGACGTGCAGCTCCTGGGAATTCTTGCCCAAATTTGACTCTGCGGTTAAGAGGGCATAATGGTCTTCATTAATCATGGAATTGAGCCGAGAGGTAATGTTGCAGCTGTATAGGACCCTGGTCAGACACCACTTGGATACTGTGCTCAGTTCGGGTCACCTCACTACCAGAAGGATGTGGAAGGGTGCAGAGGAGATTTACAAGGATGTGGCCTGGTTTAGAGAGCAGGCCTTATGAAAACAGGTTGAGTGAACTCAGAGGATGAGAGGTGACCCAATATGAGATGATGAGAGGCATTGATCATGTGGATAGTCAGAGGCTTTTCCCCAGGGCTGAAATGGTTTCAACAAGAGGACGTGGGTTTAAGGTGCTGGGCAGTAGGTACAGAGGAGATGCCAGGGTGTGTTTTTTTACACAGAGAGTGGTGGGTCCATGGAATGAGCTGCTGGCAACGGAGCTGGAGATGGAATTGATAGGGTCTTTTAAGGGGCTTTTGGATAGGTTCATGAAAGAACACACTAATGCTGGAGAAACTCAGCATTATGTAGTATAGGTGAAGATACATCACCAACGTTTCGGGCTTGAGCCCTTCATCAAGGTGTGGGGGAGCATGAGAGATGTCCGAACAAAAGGGAGGAAGGATGGGTGGTGAGAGAGGGAGATGAGATAGGTGGAGGGGGACCACAGGAACAGGGGGAGGAGTCGCGGCTGGGTGGAGAGAGAAGGAACTCAACGTTTATGCCCTGGGGTTGGAGGGAGCCCAGACAAAAAATGAGGTGTTCTTCCTCCAATCTGCGGGTGGTCAAGGTGGGGTAGTGTGAGTTTTATACTGTTCTGAACAGGCCGTCTATCCAATGATGCCCCGAAGTAATTTAAATGAGTCAATGCAAGGTGTGCACAAATAGGGGGTCTGAATCCTTGATTTATAAGTGATGTGACTTCCAAAAAAATTTCAGGCAGGGAGGTCACGTGACCCTCTGCTATTGTGGAAGAACGAGGGGAGATTTGATCGAGGTATTTAAAATTATGAGGGGGACGGACAGAGTAAATGTAGGTCGGCTTTTCCCACTGAGATATAAACTAGAAGACATGGGTTAGGGGTGAAAGGTGAGATGTTTAGGGGAAACGACCACACAGGCAGGGGTGGGAGTGTGGAACGAGCTGCCAGCTAAGGTGGTGAAAGCGGGCTCAGTGTTAACATTTAAGACTATGATGTGGCTCCGAATTTCATGATTCTGATTCTCATTCCGACTGCATCACAGAGCAAACATTCATATTATAACCATCTTACGACATTAAATAAGATAATAGAAACATATAAGATAGGAGCAGGAGTAGGTCATTCGGCCCTTCGAGCCTGCTCCGCTTTAAAAAAATTTTTTTTTCTGAAAATAAAATAACAACATTAATAGTGGATGAAAAGACAGGCAGAGTCTGTGGTTCATTGATTGTTCAGGAATCTGATGGCAGCGGGGAAGAAGCCGTCCTTGTGTCGCTGAGGGCTCGTCTTTAGGCTCCTGTACCTTTTCCCCGATGGTAGCAGAGTGAAGAGGGAAGGGCCTGGGTGGTGGGGTCTTTGAGGGTAGAAGCTGCTTTTTTAAGACCCCGCCTCATGTAGATGTCCTCGATGGAGTGGAGTCTGGTGCCTGTGATGTTGCAGGCCAAGTTAACAACCCTCTGGAGTTTATTCTTGTCCTGAGAGTTAGCGCCTTCATACCAGGCAGTGATGCAACCAGCCGAATGCTCTCCACGGTCCACCTGTAGAAGTTTACGAGAGTCTTCAGTGACATACCCAATCTGCTCAGCCACTGGTGAGCCCTCTTTGTGATTGCATCAACGTGGAGGTTCCAGGACAGATCCTTGGACATGTTGACACGCAGGAATTTGAAGTTCTTGACCCTCTCCATGACTGAGCCCTCGATGAGGACTGGGATGTGTTCCCCTGACTTCTATAATCCATAATTAAGTCCATAATCACCTCTTTGGTTTTGCTAATGTTTAGCACAAGGTTATAGTCGTTACATCATTCAACGAGCTGATCTATGACCCTCCTGGACACTTCCTCATTGCCTTTTGTGATTCTGCCGACGGAGAACGAGAAGTAAAAAAGAGTTTCCCCAGGATCACTGAGTGTCCCCGATCACTGAAGAGGTGAGCCGGGACACCTAACCGGGCGACCCAACCATGCAACAGGGCTTGGGAGCAGGAGTCGGTGGAGGCATCTGGCATCTCCAGTGCTCCTGCAGCCCCTCAACCACACAGAGTCCACTCCAAACTATCGGCAAACCAAGCCTCATATCTGAACCTCCAATATGATTTGGAACCCTTCAGTGCCTTCGGCACCCTCTTGCATCCTGGTTCTGATACCTGGTACTCCTTCAGCCAGTCTTGAACCAGTCTCCAGCAGTCCACAGCCTGGTGTGAGTCCCTTGTCCGCAGTCTCCAGCAGCCTCTGTGGGTTCCTTGCCTCGAGTCAACAACAGCCTGTGTGGTTCCTTCAGCTGCAGAAACCCCTTACTGGTCCACTGCTGTGGTCACTGTCCTATGTGTCATCTCCTCTGTTCCTCCTTCTCAGATGGGGGGGAGGGGGTCAGTCTCCCCATTTTCCGGTGCCCTGCCCCAGTCCTCCTCGGAGCCTGCAATCCCTCATGGCCGCTACCAATGAGAGGCACCGCCATTATGGGCGCAGACCACGGGATTTAAATGGTCCGTTCAAAGCCTGTATGGAGCTGCTGGCAGTCGGACTGGGAGGGTGGAACCCGCGGGAGTGTTGTGACTCCACTCTCCCCCTCTGCGGTTCAGCCCCAGCGGCCGCGCTGCCATTACGGGAGCTCCAGCAATGCTGCCATTTTTTATACGAGCCCAAAATTGCTCACAATACTCCAAGTGAGATCTCACCAGTGCCTTACCAAGCTCGAAGGGAATCCTGCCCTTGGTGCATCAGGGGGCTGAGGGGGGGCCAGGGCAGAAGTGTGGGAAATTGCAGAGATGCGGGTAAGGGCTGAGTTGATGATGGTGGAGGGGAAGCCATGTTTTTTTTTTAAAAGGAATAAGCCATCTCGGATGTCTGGAATGAAAGGCCTCATCCTGGGAGATGATGCGACGGAGATGGATGGGGCAAAGTTAAGAGTCAGGAATAGAATCCTGACGGTGTGAAGAGATGTAATTCTGGGAGTTGATGGGTTTGAGGGAAATATCTGGAGAAAGTTTATTCTTTTAATCTTTTGATTGAGTTTTCTAGAACAAGCACACATGGTGTAGAGAGCACAGGGTTACCAAATATGAAGAATATATGTACATTTCCCAACATAAAGCAACCCCTTCCCCGTACAATGTTGTCAGAATGACAGGAAAAGAAAAAAAGAGAGAAGAATCTCTACTCTTCCCCCACTGAAAAAACCTGGGATGTTTCTACATAAAAATTAAAGGTCGTAATAGTTCAGCTGAATCTATAAAACATTACTAACTGAAGGAAAAACCAAGTACATTCAATGAGCAAGAAAATAGTCCATAAAATGACTCCAAATTTTATGGAAAATAGTGTTTGTATACAACGTGGAACACCTGATCTTTTCCGAACTGAGGCAAGATGGAGTTTAATACTGATAAGTGTGAGGTGCTACATTTTGATATGTCTAATTAGCAAGGGTCATACACATTGAATGGTCGACGATTGAGGAGTGCAGTCGAACAAAGGGATTTAGGAATTCTGGTACATAATTCCCTGAAAGTGGAGTCACATGTAGATAGGGTGGTGAAGACAGCATTTGGTATGTTGGCCTTTGTAGCGGCTGCTACACGGCTCCTGCAATAACACACGCAACCAGACGGGTTGAGCTCAGTGAGCAGACTAGTTTATTTCAGGCTGCTGGGCTGCACTTATACTCCCAGCCCGGACTTGGCTGAGAACCGCGCTGGAGGGCGCTGACTTCACCCGGGCGTCACATGGTCCCCAAGCGCAGGTTTCTGAGCCCCGAGCTGGAAGGAAGGGAAACCCCCGATGGCGCCATATTGGCTGGCAGCTCCACCGCGTGGCTTACAAATGGGACCGGTTCGCCTGCCTTGTGGTGATCCGCCACACAGCACCCCCCCAAAACTGGCGCCAATATTCTTTTTTGCCGGGCGGCCTCGCTTCTTGGGCTGGTAAACAGCTCATGCCTGCTGCCCAAGTCTAGCGTGAATGTTGAGCCGGAACACTGTATAACCCTGTACAGCTCCTTGTACATTCGCTGCAGAGGTGCCACGGTCGGGCCCTGCCGAACAAAAATGAACTCTGCGGAAAGCAGCTCACCAGGAACGTGAGTCGGGCAGGTGCAGTACCTGGGCGGCGGTGGGGATTCGAAGGAGTTCAAGCGTGTCCTGAGGTGAGGAAGTAGTTCATGCGGCAACCGCTGGGGATTGTGAGGTATGTTAACGAACTCACCAGGTAGTGCCAGCGATGCACCGTAGACCAGCTCAGCTGATGACGTCTGCAGATTTTCCTTGGGAGTGGAGCGGATGCCCAGGAGCACCCAAGGTAGTTCGTCCGTCCAGTCGGGACCGGTGAGGTGGGCCATGAGCACCAACTTAAGGTGGCGGTGCAGACGTTCGACCAGTCCATTGACCTGCGGGTGGTAGGCCGTGGTGCGGTGCAGCTGTATCCCCAACTTGTGGCGAGCTGTGCCCAGAGCGCAGATGTGAACTGGGCACCCCGATCACTGAAGAGGTGAGTTGGGACGCCTAACCGGGCGACCCAACCATGCAACAGGGCTTGGGAGCAGGAGTCGGTGGAGGCATCTGGCATTGGGATCGCCTCGGCCCAGCGAGTGGTGTGGTCCACCACTCGTAAACAGGTAACGGTTGCCCCGGAAAATGGGTAAAGGGCCCGACGATGTCCAAATGAATGTGGCTGAACCATTCATGGACGTGCTCGAACTCCTGTATGGGCGCCCTGGTGTGCCTGTGCACCTTGGATGTCTGGCAATGGGTGCATGTTCTGGCCCAGCCCGCGATCTGCTTCCACAGCCCATGCCATACGAACCGTTCTGCCACCATCTGGACCGTGGACCTGATGGATGGATGTGAAAGGTCGTGGATGTGATGGAAGACCTGCCTGCACCACTGCTGCGGAACCACTGGCCGCGGGGTGCCCAAGAAGATACGCACAGGATGGTGCCTTCGCTGCTCGGAGTCGGGAGGTTTCGGAACCGCAGGCCAGTGATGGCGGACTTGAAGGCCCTTGTCTCCTTATCAGCTTCCTGATCCTGGGCGAGCTGGTTGAAGTCGAGGCCGGGCGTCAGCGCTCAGATGGCCGGTCGCGAGAGTGCATCGGCAACCACATTGTCCTTCCCTGCCTTGTGCCGAATGTCGATGGTAAATTCTGACACGAAGGAGAGGTGACGCTGCTGGTGGGACGACCAGGGATCCATTGCCATCGCGAGTGCCTTGGTGAAGGGTTTGTGGTCAGTGAAGATGGTAAAAGTCCTCCCCTCCAAAAAATAGTGGAAAAGCTGCACTGCCAGGTACATGCCCAGTAACTCGCGGTCGAAGGCACTATACTTGTATTCCGGCAGGCGGAGCAGGCGGCTGAAGAATGCTAATGGCTTCCAATGCCCATTCACCTGCTGCTCCAGGAAGGCACCGATGGCACCGACAGCACTGACGGCTGTGGCAGAGGCATCGACAGAGAGTGCCAAATGCAGGTCGGTGTGCGGGTTGGTAAGCATGGCAGCCTTCGCGAGGGTGTCCTTGGTGGCCTTGAATGTGGTGCAGGCTTCTGGTTTCCAACCGAGCGTCTTGTGCTTGGCTGCAATGAGGGCGAACGGTTCCTGGGATGAAACGGTTGTAAAAGTTGACCATATCTGCGAACTCCTGCAGCCCCTTGAGGCTGCTCAGGCAAGGGAACTCCCTGATGGCGGCATCCTTCGCAGCGGCGGGTGTGGCTCCTTCAGCCATGATGTTATGGCCCAGGAACTGCATGGACTCTTTCCCGAACTGGCACTTGGCCAGGTTGATGGTAAGGCCGAAGTCAGCCAGCCGGGAGAAAAGGGCATGTAGGTGGGCCTTGTGTTGCGCCCGGTCCTTGCTGGTGACAAGGATGTCGTCCAAATAAATAAAGATGAAATCCAAGTCCCTGCCCACAGAGTCCATGAAGTGCTGGTAGATCTGACCGGCGTTCTTGAACCCGAACGGCGTGCTCAGGAATTCGAACAGGCCAAAAGGGGTGATGTTGGCCGTCTTGGGTATGTCCTCAGGGTGCACCAGGATCTGGTGATATCCGCGCACCAGGTCAACCTTGGAGAAGACCCTCGCGCTGTGCAGGTTTGCCGTAAAGTCCTGGATGTGAGGGATGGGGCAACGGTCAGGAACAGTTGCCACGTTGAGCCATCGATAGTCTCCGCAAGGATGCCAGCCACCAGAGGCTTTCAGGACCAGGTGGAGCAGCGAGGCCCACGGGTTGTTGGACCGCCGAATGATCCCCAGCTCCAACAGATGCGAAAACTCCTCCTTTGCTACATGGAGCTTGTCAGGCAGGAGCCGATGTGCCTTGGCGTGAACCGGCGGGCCCTGGGTGGGGATGTGGTGGAACACCCCATGGTGCAGCAAGGCAGCGGAGAACTGTGGCTTGAGGAGGGTCAGGAACTCGTCTCTGGGCGTGCTGATCGTGGCCATCCACAGTTGCTCCGAGCGGGAGGCCTTGAGGCGAATGGCCTGGAAGGTATGGGCGACCATCAGGTGCCTACCTCGAATGTTCACCAGAAGCCTGTGTGTGAGGAGGAAGTCTGCACTCAGGATGGCAATCGGGAGGGACGAGACAGTGAATCTCTATGTGAAATTCTGTTGGCCGATCTGGAATTGGACTGTCTTTCTTGTCTCCATATGTTTGGATTGCTGTTGCATTGGCCGCATGGAGGGGAGGTCAGTTCCTGGATTTGATGGCTGTGGCTGGTATGACACTGATCTGGGCTCCAGTGTCAATGAGGAACCGCTGACTGAGTCTCGCAAGCAGAGAAGGCTGTGTCTTTGGCCAGCCACCGCAGCCCTTAACAGCGGCCAGCCTGGTCGTTTCCCTGGAACGAGCAGGGCTGACGACACTTCCATGCCTTGGTTCCCCTGCGCTGGTGATAGAATCGGAGGCCTGAAACGAATGCTGTAGCCCTGGTTATGCTTTTTGGGGCCCCTGCAGGGGCCGGGTGCTCTACTGCAGCACTAGGGGCGGGCTTGGCGTGGTCGTGCCCATGCCTCGTGACCTGCTGGACTGCTGAGCCTTCCGAGAATCGTGCGAACCATAGCTCTTGGGCCTTCTGGGTGACCTTCCTTGGGTCAGTGAAGCTCTCCTGGACCAGCAGCGGGCGGATGTCTCCGGGCATTCGTTCGAGGAAGATGCACTCGAAAAGTGGGAAGTTGGTCTGTTCACCCATGAGCGCGAGCATCTCGTCCATCAGTTCCATCAGGGACCTGTCCCCCAGGGCGTTGAGGTGCAGCACCCAAGCAGCATGCTGGTGTCTGGATAGTCCGAGGGACCCGGTAAGCACTTGCTTGATGGTCTCGTACTTGTCCTCATCGGGTGGGTGCTGAACAAGGTGCAGCACGCATCTGGCGGTGGCCTGGTTCAGGGCAGTGACCACATGGTAGAATTTGGTTGTGTCAGACGAAATCTGGTGGAGGTGTAAACTGGGCCTCCACGTGGCTGAACCAGGTCTCCAGCTCCTGAACCCAGTATTCAGACAGTTTCATGGCTACAGCGCTGATCCCAGGCTCGCTCATGATGGATTCAAAGACGTTTGAACCAGTCGGGGTCACCAATTGTAGCGGTGGCTAAACTACTCCTGCAATAACACACGCAACCAGACAGGTTGAGCTCAGTGAGAAGACTCGTTTATTGTAGGCTGCTGGGCTGCACTTATACTCCCAGCTTGGACCTGGATGAGAACCGTGCTGGAGGGTGCTGACATCATCTGTGGGTCACATGGTGCCCAAGCGTGGGTTTCTGAGCCCCGAGCTGGAAGGAAGGGAAACCCCCGACGGCGCCATTTTGGCCGGCTGCCCTGCCACGTGGTTTACAAATGGGGCCAGTTTGCCTGCCTTTGGTGAGCCACCACACCTTCATAAATCAGAGTATTGAGTACATGTTGAAGTTGTATAAGGCATTGGTGAGGCCAAATTTGGAATATTTGTGAGCAGTTTTGGTTCCCGAATTATAGGAATGACAACAAAATGGAGAGATTGCAGAGGAGGTTTACGGGAATGTTGCCGGGGTTTCACGGTTTGAGTTACAGGGAATGGTTGAACAGGCTGGGACTTTATTCCCTGGAGTGTAGAAGATTGAGAGGTGATTTGATAGAGATATTTAAAATTATAAGGGCACAGATAAAGTCAATGTGGACAGGCATTTCCATTAAGGGGGGGGGGGGGGATTCAAACAAGAGGGTATGGATTGAGATTGAAGGGAGAAAAGTTTAGGGTAACATGAGGGGGGGGGATTTCTTCACTTAGAGGGCGGTGTGGTGTGTGGAATGAGCTTCTGGCTAAAGTGGTAGATGGGGGTTCAATTTTAATATTTAAATAAAAGTTGGATAGGTAAATGGACAAGAGAGGTATGAAGGGTTATGGACTAGGTGCGGGTCAATGGGACTTGGAAGGAGAAGATGTTTGGCATGGACTAGATGGGCCGAACTGACCTGTTTTTCTGCTGTAATTGTTATGTGGTTATACATGACATAACCACTGAGTACAAGTGGGTGGAACAGGATCTTCCCATCTAAGGAGGATCGCTCTTCATGCCATAAGAGTTGTAAATAGTATGACTTGAGGATAATGAGAAGAAAATAGCTTGTTAATATCATCTAACACTCCAAACAAAGCCATTAAAGAATTATGTTCAAGACTAATTGACAAAAAATGTTATTGATAATATTATTGACAAAAAAATTTCCCACCAAAACGTTTCGAGAGCTTGACAAGCCCAGAACATATGTTTTGGGCAAAGTTGCTTCCACGTCGTTACATCTGTCATATTGGGGACTTGTATCTGAAAATATACAGGATAATTGGTCTTTAGACATACAAGCCCGATGTGCAACCTTGAACTGTATAAGAGAAAGTCAAGCACATAGCAAAGAAGACTGTGGCAAGTTTGTCTCCTCAGATACAGGCAGAGAGAGATCAAGAAAGGAAAGAGGGCTGTCAGTCACGGACCAAGTGAATTTGAGGTGGGGGTGGAAGTTGGCAGCAAAGTGGATGAAGCCGACGAGCTCATGAGGCAGCTCCAAGATAGTCGTCAATGTTGCGGAGGAAGAGTTGAGGGGCCTTGTCTGTGTAGGCTTGTAGTAGACATTCAAGGTTCAAGCTTCCTTTTATTGTGAAATGTAACATATGCCAACTCTTGACAACCACAAGGCAAACAAAGAATTAGCATGAGCATTGCTGGTGCCCCTAACAATAGGAGAAAAAGAAGCAAAAGAGAGAGGTCAAGGATGAGAGGAGGCTTGATGGAGGTCTACAACATAGGGTGGACGGCCAGCGCCTGTTTCCCAGGGCAGGATCAGCAAACACCAGAGGACGTGCATACAAAGTAAAGGGAGGAAAGTTTAGGGGAGACGTTGGGGGTAAATATTTTACACAGAGAATTGGGGGGGCCTAGAATGTCTTCCCAGGGATGGTGGTGGAGGCTGAAACATTAGGAGTATTTAAAAAAACTCTTAGGCAGGTACATGGATGCAAGTAAATTGAATATAGACTTTTCTACACGTATAGAAATTTGAAAGATGCATTTCTACATTGGGGAAAGAAGTTTCTACAGAGGTGTGATGGAACATGTGCTGACTGGCTACATCATGGTCTGGTATGGGGACACCAATACTCCTGAGCATAAAGCCCTCCAAAGGGGAGTGGACACAGCCCAAGATTCACACTACCAAACAACTGAGAATGTAATTTAGTACAAGTCCTTAAATGAGTCCCTGATTGAGTTTGTCATTGAGGAGTCTGATGCAGCCGTTCCTGAACCTAGTGGTGTGACTCTTCTGGCCCCTACACCTCTTTCCTGATGGCAGGAGCGAGAACAGAGTGTGTGCTGGGTGGTGTGGGTCCTTGCTGCTCTCCAACGGCAGTGTTCCCCGTAGATGTTCTTGATGGTGGGGAGGGATTTGCCTGTGATGTCTTAGGCTGTGTTAACTACGTTTTGGAGAGCTTTACACTCAGGCATATTGCTGTCCCCATACCAGACCATGATGTAGCTAATCAGCATATTTTCCACCATACATCTGTAGAAATTTAAGATGGATTATGTGATTATTTTTATTTGAAAGCATCGAGAGTCTTTTAAACTCTCTAGCTCAAAGTGTGGTGCAGAGGTTTTAAGATGGAACAGTTTTCAGTAAGCAGGTACTGAAAGGTTACTTCGAGTGGTGGCTATAGAGACAACATCACTAGGTGTATTTAAGATGGAGGTAAATAGGTTCTTGATCAAGTTTAAATAGGTGAGGACTTTTCTCCCTGGAACATAGATAAATAAGGGGAGATTTGATCGAGGTATTTAAAATTATGAGTGGGACAGACACAGAGTAAATGTAGGTCGGCTTTTTCCACTGAGGGTGGGTGAGATACAAACCAGACGACATGGGTTGAGAGTGAAAGGGGAAAGGTTTAGGGGGAATAATCAGGGGAACATCTTCACGCAGAGGGTGATGGGGGTGTGGAATGAGCTGCCAGCTGAGGTAGTGAATGCTGGCTCAATTTTCACATTTAAGAGGAATTTGGACAGGTCCATGGATGGGAGGGGTATGGACTGGGTGTAGATCAGAGGGACTGGGCAGAAAAATGATTGGACACAGACTAGAGGGTCCAAAGGGGCCTGTTTCTGAGCTCTTAACGTTCTATGGTTAAGGGTTATGGGAAGGAGGCAGGAAAATGGGGTTGAAGACAAAAGTAAATCAGCTATGCTGGAATAGTGGGGTGGACTCGATGGGCTGAATGGCCTAATTCCGCTCCTATGTCTTATGGACTGATGGAATGGGAAGGTGAGTTCAAATGGCAGCATCAGGAAGCTCTAAATGGTCACCGTGGACAGAGTGGCAAAGGGCATGACTGTCTGCAAGTGGTCTCACTGATGTCAAGGAGGCCATTTTGGGGGCACCGATCGCAGCACCTGAGGTCGGAGTGGGTGCACAGGAGTCTCTGCCTCACCTGGAAGGGCTCTTGAGGTCCCTGGATGGTGGTGAGGGAGGGAGGAGGTGTAAAAGCAAGTGTTCGGGGGGGGGGGGGGGTGGTGTGAAAGGTGAGGAACTCTGTTCTGAACATTCCTCTGGAGGAACTGTATGTTGAATGGCTTTGGTGAGGGTGGTGGGGATGGGGGGTGGGGGTGAGAAATGGGGTATAATGATGATTCCAACTGTAGTCTCTTGTGACAGTCTCTGTGCTGCCTGAAGGTTGTCGGGAGCCGAAGCAGAGGTTGGCGAAATGGAATAAATCCAGGTGAGGTCTCCGTCAACCAAAGTGGAAACAAGTAGACCACATTTCCTGAATATGGCGGACACTGGAGTGGAAAGCCTCTTTGTCAAGAGATGCAAGGTGCCGGAGAGACTGAGAGGAAGGAATGTCAAGCTAGCAAGAAAGGGGTGAAAGCAGATGTAATCCTGGCCGAAGTGGGGTTAATGGGTTTGAAATAGATGTCAGTGGGTGGTTGGACTCCTGAGATGAAGACTGAGGTACAGAAAATTGAGAGAGGTGTTGGAAATGGATCGTGGCCACCTGCAAATTGAAGGAACATTATCTTATATTCCATCATGGCAGGCTGCAAACATAACATACAAGAACATATGAAACAGGAGCAGGAGTTGGCCATTCAGCCCATTGAGCCTGCTACACCATTCAATGAGATTATGGCTGAACTGAACATAGGAACATAGGAAGTAGGAACAGGAGTCGGCCAAAAATGGCCCATCGAGCCTGCTCCACCATTCAATACCATCATGGCTGATCTAATTTATGACCTAACTCCTCCTACCTGCCTTCTCCCCATATCCCCTAATTCCTCGATCATGTAAAAATTTATCTAACCCAATTTTAAATATGTTTAATGAGGCAGCCTCAACCACTTCCCTGGTTAGAGAATTCCAAACATTCACTACTCTCTGGGAAAAACTATTTTTCCTCATCTCTGTCCTAAATCTACTCCCCCGAATCTTGAGACTGTGTCCTCTCGTTTTAGTTTCCCCGGCCAGCTCAAAAAACCTTCCTACATCTATCCTATCCATACCCTTCATAATCCTATATGTTTCTATAAGATCTCCTCTCATTCTTCTGAACTCGAGCGAATACAATCCTAGACGATTTAATCTGTCATCATAAGTCAACCCCTTCATCCCAGGGATCAACCTAGTAAACCTCCTCTGGACCATCTCCAAAGCCAGTAGATCCTTCCTCAAATATGGAGACCAGAACTGGACACAGTACTCCAGGTGCGGTCTCACCAGTACCTTGTACAGTTGCAACATGACCTCCCTACTCCTGAATTCAATTCCTCCAGCGATGAAGGCCAACATTCCATTTGCCTTCTTAATAACCTGCTGCACCTGCAACCTAACATTTTGCGATTCATGCACAAGCCCTCCCAAGTCCCTCTGCACAACCGCATGCTGTAGTTTTTCACCCTTTAAATAATATTCAGCTCTTTTATTTTTCTTGCCAAAGTGGATAACCTCACCTTTACTAACATTGTACTCCATCTGCCAGACCTTTGCCCACTCATCCCTCTGCAGACTCTCCACATCCTCATTACAATTTGCTCTTCCACTCAATTTGGTGTCATCTGCAAACTTGGCTCCACCACATTTTGTCCCCCCCTCCAAGTCATCAATGAAAATGATGAACAGTTGTGGGCCTAACACTGACCCCTGCAGCACCCCACTTACCACTCTCTGCCCACCTGAAAAACTCCTATTTATCCCGAATGTCTGCCTCCTGTCAGACAACCAATTTTCAATCCAGGCCAATACATTTCCCCGGACTCCACTTTCCTGTAACTTACTGATAAGTCTCTTGTGCGGCACCTCATCAAATGCTTTCTGGAAATCCAAATATATAACATCAACCTGTTCCCCTCTATCCACCGCACCCATTATATCCTCAAAGAACCCTAACAATTTTGTCAAACAAGATCTTCCCTTTCTAAAACCATGCTGGGTCTGCCTGATTGAACCCTTACGTTCCAAAAGTTTCACTATTTCATCTTTAATGACGGCTTCAAGCATTTTTCCAACTACAGACATCAAGCTAATTGGCCGATAATCGACTCAACTCCACCCACCTGCCTTTTCCCCATAACCCTCAATTCCTTTTTTATGTACAAATCTATCTAACTGAACTTTAAATATGTTTAATGAAGTCGCCTCAACTGTTTCTCTGGGCAGAGAATTCCACAGATTCACGACTCTCTGGGAAAAACAGTTTTTCCTCATCTCCGTCTTAAATCTACTCCCCTGAACCTTGAGGCCGTGTTCCCTAGTTCTGGTCTCACCTACCAGTGCAAACAATTTTCCTGCCTCTATCTTATCTATCCCTTTCATAATTTGATATGTTTCTATAAGTTCTCTTCTCATTCTTCTGAATTCGATGAGTATAATCCCAGATAATTTAGTCTCTCCTCGTAGGTCAACCCCCTCATCTCTGGGATCAACCAGATGGACCTCCTCTGGACTGCCTCCAAAGACAATATATCCTTCCTCAAGTCTGGAGACCAGAACTGCACACAGTTCTCCAGGTGCGGCCTCACCAGGACCTTGTACAGTTGCAGCATGACCTCCCTGCTCTTGAATCCAACTCCTCTAGCGATGAAGGCCAACATTTCATTTACCTTCTTAATAATTTGCAACTCAACTTTTTGCGATTCATGCAGAAGCCCTCCCAAGTCCTTCTGCATGGCAGCACCTGCTGCAGTTTTTCACAAATAATAATCTGCTCTTCTATTTTTCCTATCAAAGTGGATGACCTCGCATTTACTAACGTTCTCCTTCTGCCAGACCTTTGCCCACTCACCTCCCTTAACTAGATCCTTCTGCAGTCTCTCCACATCCTCTGTACAATTTGCTTTTCCACTCAATTTAGTATCACCCACAAACTTGGCTGCACGACTCTCTGTCCTCTCTTCAAATCATCGATGTAAATGGTGAACAGCTGCAGGTCCAGCACTGCCCACCAACTTGAAGGCAGGGTGGAATCTTGTCGCAAAGGCAAGTTCTGTGCCAAGGTGATCATTGATATAGTAGAGGAAGAGTTGGAGGAGGGGTGCCAGAGACAGCTTGGAGCAAGGAATTGTACAAATAACCAGTTAAAAGACAAGTGTGAGTGCTTGAATTACAAAAATTGGAATCAGCATTTATTGCGGCTGCATTATTGTGCACTAGAGTTTAATTTGCTATAAATTACATTTCTGTGAACACACTAAAAATAAAATAGTGTAAAAGAAGTGAAAGTGTCTGTAGTTCATTGTCTGTTCAGAAATCTGATGGCGGAAGAGAAGAAGCTGTCTTTGTGCCGCTGGGTGTTCGTCTTCAGGCTCCGTACCGATGGTAGCAGAGTGAAGAGGGCATGGCCTGGGTGGTGGGGGTCGTTGAGGATAGAGGCTGCTTTCTTGTGGAGGCCCTCGTTGGAGTGAAGACCGATGCCCTTGATGGTGCTGGCTGAGTTCACAACACCCTGTAGCCTTTCCCTGTCCCTCTGTACCAGACAGTGATGTAACCGGGTAGAATGCACCTGTAGAAATTTGTGAGAGTCTTTGGTGACGTATCGAATCTCCTCAAACTCCGCACAATGTGTAGCCTCAGATGAGCCTTCATAATTTCGTCGACACAAAGGGGAGATGTGAGTGGAATCAAAGAGAATTTATTCAGGGTAAGGACATGAATCATAGCTCCATCCAAGATTCCCAAACGCTCGGAATTTCATTGTTAATTTCAAGACACTATTTGCCTTCATATCAATAATTTTCCACACAATGAACACATTGTGCTGCATCCTGTGACAAGGCTATTCACAGCAACCGTCTCATCTTCCCAGGAGTTACAATTAAAAGAGCCAATTAATAAACGCAGAAAATCCACCAACAAAATAAATTTTATTGGAGGAAAAAGATGAGAAGTCACGAGCTGGATTAGCAAGTGAAGGATTAAAGGTTCCCAACATGTGATTGTTAAGAAATGCAGGGATACAAGCGTGTTGCGCTTGTTAGAATCATAACGTCGCCCTGTATTGTGATTGTACCCACTTCTCTGGCAGCTCGTTCCAGATACGGACCACTCTCTGAGTGAAAATGTAGCTCCCTGGCCCGAGGACCGATTTACATCTTTCCCCTCTCACCTTAAGGTGATGCCCTCTAGTTTTAAACTCCCTCACTTCAGGCCATTTCAGCCCACAAGTCAGTGTCACCAAACTTACACCCAGTTAACCAACATCCCTGGTACGTTTCAGTGGGATGAAACCGGACCCCCTGGGGAAAACCCACGCAGGCGCGGGGAGAACGTGCAGCCATCCTTCAGACAGCGTGGGATTCGAACCCTGGTCGAACTCCAGAGATCCTCTCTGCCACTCCTATGGTCCTGAGAATTGACCTTTGATATATTTCTCTGCGGCAACTGTACCGTACTGTGATGCAGCCGGCCAGGACTCTCTCGATAGAGCTCCTATGGAAGGATGATGGCTGATGGTCTTACCCACATCAGTTCTTTTAGGATGTGCAGTCGCTGTTGTGCCTTCCTGACAAGTGATGAGATGTCATGTGTCCATGATAGGTCACTATCTATGTCCCTCATGATTTTATAAACCCCTTCAGTCTCCCACACGCCAGGGAAAAATGTCCCAGCCTCTCCTTTCAACTCAGCCGTGGTAACTTCCCGTGAATATTGCAAGGACCCCCTCCAGCACAATTACACCCCTCCCATGGCAAGGTGACCAGACCTACAAACAGTCCTATAACATTGGCCCCACCAACATCTCGCACAGCTGCCACATGACGTCCCAACTCAATGCCCCCCACCGGTGAAAGCAAACAGGCAAACACCTGCCCTCCACCCTGTCCAGAGGAAGCCGTGGGCCCACACCCCAAGATCTTTCCATCCCACTGCACTCCCCAGCACTCCGCTAGGCACCGCACAAGCCCTTCTCCCAAATGCACCCTCACTCCTCGCACCAGGCTCCCTCCGCCAGATCCCATTGCAAACCTGGATGACCCTCCAGTTCAACAACCGTTCCACCAGTCCTTGGCATAGGGAGGTAGAGTACAATTCAATTGAACAGGCAAAGATTTGCTTACAATGGGGCAAGTGGAGGCTCTTTGGCCCATCAAGTCTCCCAGTCTAGCAATTATACCCCCCCTGTAACTTGCTCCCTCATGTGCCCCTGACATCCTTTTTACAGTCACCTGACATTTTGGGGCAACCAATTCATCTACCAGTCTGTCTTTGGGTTGTGGGAGAGCCAGAGAACCCAGGGGAAAGTGACATGGTCACAGTGGAAACATGGCAGCATTAAGGGAAAGCATTGAACACAGGGCGTATACCTTCGTTTGATGGTTCTGAGGGTCCCACCATTTACTGCATGGTTTCTTCTTGCATTTGATCTCCTGAAAAGCAGCACCTCACAATGTCTAGATTAAACTCCATCTCCCATTTTTCTGCCCAAATTTCCAACAGACCGACACCCTGTTGGAACCTTCGACAACCTTCCTCGCTGCCCACAACACCACCAATTCTCGTGTCCTTTGCAAACCTAAAATCTGATCACCGATGCTTTTGCCCCGATCATTTTAGGCCATAAACCAGAAGATACAGGAGCAGAAATAGACCATTCAGCCCATCGTCTGATCTGCCATTCCATCACGAGCTGATCCATCGTCTCACAGCCCCATTCCCCTGATTTCTCCTTTGATGCCCTGACTATTCAGATACTGATCAATCTCTGCCTTAAATACACCCATCGACCTGGCCTCCACAGCCCTCTGTGGTAGAATGTCCCTGAGGTTCATCATTTCCTGGATAAAGAAATTCCTCTATTTCCCTGTTTTAAATGGGTGCCCTTCAATCCTGAAGTTGTTATAGAAGACCTTTTCCAGCACACAGTATCTTTGACCCACTACCATTAGGAAGGAATAACAGGAGCATTAAAATGAGGACGGCCAGGCTGAATCATAGTGAGATTGATGAATGGTATCCTTAAACAGAGATTGATAGGATCTTGATTAGCCAGGGCATCAAAGGTTATGGGACAAGGCCGGGCAGTGGGGCGGAGTGGGAGAATGGATCAGCTCATGATTAAATGGCGGGGCAGACTCGATGGGCTGAATAGCCTATTTCTGCTCCTATGTTGGTTGGTGTAGCGGTTAGCGTAATGCCATTACGACACCAGCGATCGGGACCAGGGTTCAAATCCCACGTTATCTGTAAGGAGTTTGTACATTCTCCCCATGCCTGCGTGGATTTTCTCTGGGGGACCCAGTTTCATCCCACCGTTCGAAGGGTACTTGGGGGCGTAGGTCAATTGGGTGGCATGGCCTCGTGGGCTGAAATGGTCTGTTACTGTGCTATATGTCTGTGTGTTTGGCTTATGGCCTTATCTTGTAACCCTGGTTCCCTTATAACTGAAACAAATAAATTATTCTGAAATATTTATATATTTTGGATATAAACCAGGGGGTGTGTGCCCGAGTTGGCGGTGCCTATAATCGTCAATGGCCATACATATGTTTATGTATGTCTGTGATTATTATGTGGTGTGCATTTTGTGTGTACGTGTGTGCACTGTAGCCTGGAGAAACACTGTTTTGTCTGGTTGTATATGTACAGTCAGATGATAATAAACTTGAACTTGATTAGATCCCAAGTGACCTAATCTTCTGGACCAGCTGACAATGAGTGACCTGGAAATACTTGGGGGGGTGGGGGGGGTGGTGGAAACAGAGACACCCAATAGGAGAATGAAAATGCCAAGGCTACACACTATGTGCTGGATGGTGGCTTGGTGGCTAGAAGAGACATAATGGGCTGAAGGGCCTGTTTCTGTGTTCAATGGTTCCATAACCTGGTCTACCAGCAAGGACACAGTGGGGTGATTGGCCAAGAGAACCATTGAACACTGCCCCTTTGGCTCTTCTAGTCTGTGCCTACCTAGTCTCACTGACCTGCATTGAGTCCTTAGCCCTCCATGAGCCTGCGTTCACCAATTCAGCTGGCAGCTCGTTCCACACTCCCACCACTGTGTGAAGTTCCCCCTAAATTTTGTCCCCTTTCACCCTTAACCCACATCCTTTGCTTGGTATCTCACCTACCCTCAGTGTAAAAAGCCCATTGACATTTAATCTGTCCTTACCCATCGTAATAAAAAATGGCGGCGCTGCCAGAGCCGCTGTTGCGGCAGCACTGTTGCTGGTGCGGAGCCGGGGAGAATGGGGAGCAGAGACGCAGTGTCTTGCTGATGAAACTTGCCCCTTCAGGGTTCTCCAGATGATAACCTCTTTCTTTCAGGTCACCACAGAGTTCTTTTTTGTTTCCCTTATTCCAAGTGCAACAGCCAGTCCTCTCCTCTTGCAGGACAATAAAACAATCTTGTATTTCTGTTCTAAGTGGATGCCCTTCAATCCTGGGTGCGCCCTCTTGTCCAAAACTCTCCCATCGTGGGAAACAACCTTGTACATCTACTCTGTCCACCTACTTTCAACATTTGAAATGCTTCAACGAGATTCCCCCCATCATTCTACTAAATTTCAACGGGGCCAGGCCAAGACCTGTCAAATGCTCCTCGTATTATAACCCTTTCATTCCCGGTATCATCTTTGTGAACCTCCTCTGAACCCTCTCCAATGTCAGCACCTCCTTTCTTAAATGAGGAGCCCAAAACTGCTCACAATCTCCACGTGAGGCCTCACCAGGGCCTTATAAAGCCTCAACATCACATCCCTGCTCTTACATTCTATTCCTTTTGAAACGAATGCCAGCATCGCATTTGTCTTCTTCACCCCCGACTAAACCTGCAAGTTTACCTTCAGGCTCCTGCACGAGGTATCCGAGGTCCTTTTGCATCTGGGGATGTTCAATTTTATCCCCATTTAAAAAAAAAGAGTTCTTCTACCAAAGTGCACGACCAGAGACTTTCCAACATCGTGGCTGCATCTCAGACAGAGATCAGCAATAGTGAAAGGCTGGTGATGTGTTTCCAAGCCAGGATGGTTTGCACATTAGAGGGGAATCTGCAAGTGGTGGCGATTCCCTAAACCAGCCTTCTTGGTCAGAACTGATGACAGGTTTGGGATGTCCTGCTGGAGTTGCCTAAGACAGCCATTCTTAACCTTATTTTCGGATATCCCCCCCCCCCCCCACCCGTGGCCCCCACCCCAGGACTCTGCTCAACGTTTAAGGGTTATGATGAAATTGTACAAGGCATTGGTGAGACCAAATTTGGAGTACTGTGTACAGTTTTGGTCACCCAATTATAGGAAAGATATAAACAAAATAGAGAGAGTGCAGAGAAGGTTCACGAGAACGTTGACAGGATTTCAGGGTCTGAGTTACAGGGAAAGGTTGTGCAGACTGGGGCTTTTTTTCTCTGGAGCGTAGAAGATTGAGGGGGGGATTTTATGGAGGTGTTTAAGATTTTAAAAGGGACAGAGAGAGTCAACGTGGATAGGCTTTTTCAATTAAGAAAGGGGGAGATTCAAACTAGAGGACATGGTTTAAGATTGAAGGGGGAAAATTATAAGGGGAACATGAGGGGAAATTTCTTTACGCAGAGGGAGGTGGGGATGTGGAATGAGCTTCCGGCAGACGTGGTCGAGGCGGGATCATTGGTCACATTTAAGGAAAGACTGGATCGTTACATGGATAGGAGGGGACTAGAGGGGTATGGACCGGGTGCTGGTCAGTGGGACTAGGAGGGTGGGGATTTGCTACTGCATGGACTAGTAGGGCCGAACTGGCCTGTTCTGTGCTATAAGTGGTTATATGGTTATATGGTTATATGGGGCCTCTTCTCTGTGAAGCAGTCAAGTTTTGGTTTCTTTCCATACTCTTCTCTCCTACTGTTTACATGAAAAAAAAACATAAAAGGTAAATCTGTTTTGTGAGGTGAAGGTCACACAAAGCTTTTACTTAAATCTGGGGACAGAAGGGGGGGTGGGACTCGTAGGAAATGGATGGATTTAGGCAACAATAGTGTTACACTAGTTGTGTGTCCCATTGGAGAAAGATGAAGGTATTCCACGAAGCTCAAACTAATGTTAATCTCGATCTATATCAGGGATGCCATTTCATGTATTTGAATGAGGTCTAGATGGTCATAACATTTCTTATCTGGTGCCTACTCTAAGGGTTATCGGTGACTGTAGCCCATGGCCAAAAGATGGCAGCTCGGTTGGCGTGGGCAGTTAGTGCAACGCTTCTTTCAGTGCCAGCGATCAGGGCCGAGTCTCGAATTCTGCTCTGTCTGATAGGAGTTGGTACGCTCTCCCCGTTTCTGCATGGGTTTTCCCACCATTCAAAATGATGGCAGCGGGGAAGTTCAGGCGGCATCTGTGGAGAGGGGTAGCAGGAAGTGTTTCGGATTGAGGTAAGGAAATCCCGTTGCAGCTGGGTAAAGCTTCCGTTAGGCCATCCTTGGCATAAAGTGTGCAATTCTGCTCGGTCTGTGGCAAGAGGCTCTGGAACGGGGTTTAGAAGGAATGAATTCTGGGGAGGTGTTGAACAATGGTAGGGCTTTGCACAATGCCTCTCTCAGTGCCAGCGATGGGGACCGGGGTTCGAATCCTGCATTGTCTGTAAGGAGTTGATACGTTCTCTCCGTGTCTGTGTTCATTTTCCCCGGGGGGTCCAGTTTTTTCCCACCCTCCAAAACGTACCAGAGGTGTAGGTTAATTGGGTGTAAATTGGAAGGCACAAGCTCGTAGGGCTGAAGTTGCCCATTACCGTCCTGCATAAATTTAATTTAAAAAAAACTTGTGCTGTTTTCTTTGGAGTGTCAGAGGTTGAGGGGAGACCTCAGATTTCAGATTTATTGTCAGAGTACATACATGACATCACATACAACCCTGAGATTCTTTTTCCTGCGGACCAGGCAGAATTATTGGTAGAGCGAAAAAAACCTGTACACAGCGTAAACATGTAAACAAATAAAGAACTCTAAACAGATGCCAAATGTAAACAAACTGACTGTGCAATAGAGAGAGAACAAATCAATAAAGTGCACACGCAAGAGTCCTTAAATTAGTCCCTGATTGAGTTTGTGTGATCGTACAGATTCTATCACCAATGTGTCTATGTACAGATGGTCGTGGAGGATGACTGTGATTGGCTGAGAGTGTAGCACCACCTACTGGCAGGTCTTAAAGGATTGCTCCTAGCCAGACCAGGTCATTCTGGACTGGTCGACCTACTTGTGATATGTTCCAGTCTTTTAGTTAATAAAAGCCTTGGTTTAATCAACAAGTTCTTTCGATGCGCACTACAGTTTGCAGGAAGTGTTTCGGATTGAGGTAACGAAATCCCGTTGCAGCTGGGTAAAGCTTCGGTTAGGCCATCCTTGGCATACAGTGTGCAATTCTGGTCGGTCTGTGGCAAGAGGCTCTGGAACGGGGTTTAAAAAGCCTGAATTCTGGGGAGGTGTTGAACAATGGTAGGGCTTTGCACAACGCCTTTCTCATTGCCAGCGATGGGGACTGGAGTTCGAATCCTGCATTGTCTGTAAGGAGTTGGTACGTTCTCTCCGTGTCTGTGTTCATTTTCCCCGGGGGGTCCAGTTTTTTCCCACCCTCCAAAACTACAGTTCTCGCACCAACCCTCTTTACTATCTTCTTCAGCATGATGCCGAAACAAGCCACAAAAGACCTCAACAATGAAGACGCTGTTTACATCCGGTACCGCACGGATGGCAGTCTCTTCAATCTGAGGCGCCTGCAAGCTCACACCAAGAGAAAAGAGAAACTTGTCCGTGAACTACTCTTTGCAGACGATGCCGCTTTAGTTGCCCATTCAGAGCCAGCTCTTCAGCGCTTGACGTCCTGCTTTGCGGAAACTGCCAAAATGTTTGGCCTGGAAGTCAGCCTGAAGAAAACCGAGGTCCTCCATCAGCCAGCTCCCCACCATGACTACCAGCCCCCCCACATCTCCATCGGGCACACAAAACTCAAAACGGTCAACCAGTTTACTTATCTCGGCTGCATCATTTCATCGGATGCAAGGATCGACAACAAGATAGACAAAAGACTCGCCAAGGCAAATAGCGCCTTTGGAAGACTACACAAAAGAGTCTGGAAAAACAACCAACTGAAAAACCTCACAAAGATTAGTGTATACAGAGCCATTGTCATACCCACACTCCTGTTCAGCTCTGAATCATGGGTCCTCTACCAGCATCACCTTCGGCTCCTAGAACGCTTCCACCAGTGTTGTCTCCGCTCCATCCTCAATATTCATTGGAGCGACTTCATCTCCAACATCGAAGTACTCGAGATGGCAGAGGCCGACAGCATCAAATCCACGCTGCTGAAGATCCAACTGCGCTGGGTAGGTCACGTCTCCAGAATGGAGGACCATTGCCTTCCCAAGATCGTGTTATATGGCGAGCTCTCCACTGGCCACCGAGACAGAGGTGCACCAAAGATGAGGTACAAGGACTGCCTAAAGAAATCTCTTGGTGCCTGCCACATTGACCACCGCCAGTGGGCTGATATCGCCTCAAACTGTGCATCTTGGCGCCTCACAGTTCGGCGGGCAGCAACCTCCTTTGAAGAAGACCGCAGAGCCCACCTCACTGACAAAAGACAAAGGAGGAAAAACCCAACACCCAACCCCAACCCACCAATTTTCCCTTGCAACCGCTGCAACCGTGTCTGCCTGTCCCGCATCGGACTTGTCAGCCACAAATGAGCCTGCAGCTGACGTGGCAATTACCCCTCCATAAATCTTTGTCTGCGAAGCCAAGCCTAAAGACAGTTTGCCAGTGAGGAGTCTGATGGTGGAGGGGGAGCAGCTGTTCCTGAACCTGGTGGTGTGAGTCTTATGGCCCCTGCACCTCTTTCCTGGTGGCAGCAGTGAGAATGGAGCGTGTGCTGGGCGGTGTGGAACCTTGATGATTGCTGCTGCTCTCCGACGGCAGCTTTCCCGGTAGATGTTCTTGACGGTGGTGAGGGTTTTGCCTGTGATGTCCTGGGCTGTATCAACTACCTTTTGCAGGGCTTTAAGCTCAGCCACAAACGAGCCTGCAGATGACGTGGACTTTTACCCCCTCCATAAATCTTCGTCCGCGAAGCCAAGCCAAAGAAGCTCAGGGATATTGGCATCCCCATAGCAGGCCAAGATGCAGCTGGTCAGCACACGTTCCACCACACATCTGTAGAAATTTTCCAGGGTTTCCGATGCCAAACAAAACCTCTGCAATCTCCTGAGGAAGTAGAGTCGCTGATGAGCTTTCTTCACGATGCCCTTGGTGTGTTGGGTCCAGGAAAGATCCTCCGAGATAGTGACTCCCAAGAATATAAATTTGCTCACCCTCTCCACTCCTGATCCCCCAGTGATCACTGGATCATACACCTGATAGAGGTTTATAAAATTATGGGAGGTGTTGATAGGGTAGACAGTCCGAATCTTCATCAACGAAGCATTGTTGTACAGGTTGGGATGTTATGGTGAAGTTGTATAAGACAGTGATGGGGCCAAATTTGGAGAATTGTGTGCAGCTTTGGTCACCAAACTACAGGAAAGATATCAATGAGATAGAAAGAGGGCAGAGAAGATTTATTAGGATGTTGCCCGGACTTCAGGAACTGAGTTACAGGGAAAGGTTAAACAGGTTAGGACTTTATTCCCTGGAGTGTAGAAGAATGAGGGGAGATTTGATCAAGATATTTAAAATTATGAGGGGGACAGACAGAGTAAATATAGATCGGCTTTTCCCACTCAGGTTAAGTGAGATACAAACCAGATGAAATGGGTTAAGGCTAAAAGTTTAAGGGGAACAATGGTGGTGGGGTGGGGGATGGGGGGGGGGAGAGATCTTCACACAGAGAGTGGTGGGAGCGTGGAACGACCTGCTACTGAAGTGGTCAATGCAATTTTGACATTTAAGAAGAATGTGGACAGGTACCTGAATGGGAGAGGTATGGAGGGTTATGGACTGGGTGCAGGTCAGTGGGACATGATGGGCCCAAGGACTTGTTTTCTGTGCTGCAGTGTTCTATGGCTGTAATCTTTTCTTCAGGGTAAAGTTGTCACGCATGCACTTGAGAGAGGGGGAGGGCAGGTGCAGTGAAAGGTTTTATTTGCACAGATCGTGGTGGAACAGGCCTGGAACAGGCTGCCCGGGGTAGTGGTGGAAGCAGATACAATAATTGTGCTTAAGAGGTTTCGAGTTAATTACGTGAGATTGAAGGGAATAGGGAGGCTCATGGGAACCAGGTATCGGCACTGGGAATTGAGAGGGCGCTGAGGGCGAGGGGTCCTGAAGGGCCTGAGGCCCTGAAGGCTTCCTGATCGTGTCGGAGGTTTGGTTCTGGAACTTGGGCGGCCAATGGACCGAACAGGAGTCTGCGGCCACAGAGGCTGTGGGAGGCGAATCCACTGACACTCAGTGTCTTTGAGGGAACTCCCTTTTGCTTCTCTTCCTCTGACTGTAAGGGGCACCGGGCGACTCTGCCTTACAGCAGGCAGAAGGCAATTTCGTGTAATATTACATGTTTTGTACTATTACATGACAATCTTGATCCGGAGGAGACATGGAGGCAGGAACACCAAGTCTGTTGCCAAGGCAACTTGACAGGCCGTTGGAGGATATGGAATTGATGCGTGCAATTGGGTTTGGTAGAGCTAGGCAAGATGGTCAGCATTGAAGAGATGGGCCGAAGAGCCCGGCTGTGGGACGTTACTGCTCCCTACTCAAAGCTGACTTTGAGCTGCCAATTATATTTTGAACTGAGAAGTAATTCAAGGCTCAGACAGGTTGGAAGTGAGACAGAGGCATTCATTAACAGGGAGTTGAAGCACTGTGGTTTGCATGCAAGCAATTAGCAGACTTTGCAAAGGTCTGGGTGGCATATCAAACCAGCAAAATTGTGGGAGGTAAAGTTGGAGGGAATGACTGACATTTGAACGTGGCCATTAAAACCGGGTGCAATTGTGGAGATGAACTTCTCACCAGCACACTTGGTCTTTAAAGTGTTTGACTGCACTTGTCGGATGGAGGCACAGTGTCTCCAGCCCTGTCCTCTCTTGACAATTTTCCAGACATACAAACTGTTCTACAGGCTGAGTTACACAGGCTGAATGCTGATAAGATGAATGAGATGCTCATTGACTTACAGGAGGAGGCAAGTCCCCAATCCCATCCCCATCAGTGGTGGTGAAAGAGGAGATAGCTTCTAATTCCTGGGAGTAACTCTCTCCAGTGATCTGATCTGGCACAAACATGTTGACGGGATGGTCAAGAAAGGGTGTTAATGGCTCAGAATACCAAGGAAGTTCGACACGTCCCTCTACAAATTCTACAGGGGATCCAGAGCAGATTTGCTGGGTGCATTGCAGTGTGGGACGGGAACTGCTCTGCTCAAGGTCAAAGGCAGCTGTAGAAGGCGGTGAATGCAGCTCAAAGCATCACGCAAATCTCTCTCCCACTCCGCAGGCTCCATCGACATTTCCCGCTGCCTGGGAAAGGTAGCCAACGTACTGAATGATCTATTGCACATTGGATACGCTCTCTTTAAATTTAAATTTAGATGTACCGCACGGTAACAGGCCATGTTGGCCCATGAGCTCGTGCCGCCCAATTTACATCTGATTGAACTACACCCCTGGTCCATTTCAAATGGTGGGAGGAAAATGGAGCACCTGTGGAAAACCCACAAGAACACACAAACTCCTTATAGTCAGCGCAGGATTTGAACCCTGGCCTCAATTGCTGGCACCATACAACATTGCACTAAACCCCCACGCCAACCGTGGCACCCTGAGCCATCTCTTCCCTCCCATCAGGGAGAAGGCTCAAGATTGTGAAAGCCCGCACCGACAGGCTTAAAGGCAGTTTCTCCTCCGCAACCATCGGGCTCCTGAATGAACCCCACCACATGCAGCCCTTGCCTGGTGGTCATTGATTTTATTTAATTGTGGAACGAGACCCCAATTGTGCTCTTCTACTTTACCCAGCTATATGATTCAACATTCCATGTTCTTTTATTGTCATGTAATGTGTGTGTGGCCTCTGTTGGTCGTGGTCCACCATGGGTACTGTCGTCATTGCCAAGTGGTCTCTCCAGGACACAAGTCAGGGCAGAGCTGATGTGGAGATCCATCTGCTGCCCATGCAGTTGGACCTCCCTCTCCATGCTAATGACAGGTCCAAAGGAACGACGAGGGTCAGTACAGTTTGGTGCCAGCGGCATCGCAGGGGTTGCCATGGTGTTGGGTACACCGATCAGCCACCTTCGGGACTCCGACTCCGGATTTTTCCTCGGGGTTTACTCCCAAAGTATTTCCTGTGAGCGGGTGCAGCCACAAGGTTTGAAATCGGAGATTTCCCTTCTCCTAGATGAGTTACCCTCCGTAGTTAATGAGTCCCATCTGCCCGGAGCAACTGGTTTCAAGGTGTCCGTGGCCCACCTTTTCCCCTTCTTCTGTCTGTTAGAACAGTTCTGTCGGGCATAAGAACGATGCCCCACATGCAGGCCAGGAGTTGGACTCGATCGTCAGAGGCTGTTTGAGAAACATGCCATTTGTTTAGCAGCAGGAACTCCTCCCCACCACCACCCTTCAGTTATGACAACCTTTAGAACCTGTCAAATGTAATAAAAACAGATGTAATATTCCAAGAAACCAAACTTGGTCTGCCATAAGGCGGACAAAGATACACCATCAACAAAAGAAATTGTCTGCAAAAGAGAGTCCCCCCAGAGTCATTGAGTGATTTGCCTCCAGTGCTCCTGCAGCCTTTGGAGAGATGAAGACACCAGTCCAAACCATCAGCAACTAGATCTAAACCTCCAACACAATCAGGAACCCTTCAGCGCCTGAGGCCCCTCGGGAGCCCCTCCAACCCTCGGCACCCTCTCGCATCCAGAATCTGATACCTGGTGCCCCTTCAGCTAGTCTTGGTCCAGTCTCCAGCAGCCCACAGCATGTGCGGATTCCCCACCAGCAGCCTGCCGCCTATGTGTTCTTCAGCTGCAGAGCCCCTCACTGGTCTACTGCCATGGTCACTCACTGGTCTACTGCTGTGGTCGCTCATTGGTCTACCACCATGGTCACTCACTGGCCTACCACCATGGTCACTCACTGATCTACTGCCTTGGTCACTCACTGGTCTACTGCCATGGTCACTCACTAGTCTAACAGGTGGTCACTCACTGATCTACTACCATGGTCACTCACTGGTCTACCACTGTGGTCACTCATTGATCTACTGCCATGGTCACTCATTGGTCTACCACCATGGTCACTCACTGGCCTACCACCATGGTCACTCACTGATCTACTGCCTTGGTCACTCACTGGTCTACTGCCATGGTCACTCACTGGTCTAACAGGTGGTCACTCACTGATCTACTACCATGGTCACTCACTGGTCTACCACTGTGGTCACTCATTGATCTACTGCCATGGTCACTCACTGGTCTACCACATGATCACTGACTGGTCTATTGCCATGGACACTCACTGATCTACCACCATGGTCACTCACTGATCTACCACTGTGTTCACTCATTGATCTACTGCCTTGGTCACTCACTGGTCTACTGCCATGGTCACTCACTGGTCTAACAGGTGGTCACTCACTGGTCTACCACATGATCACTGACTGGTCTATTGCCATGGACACTCACTGATCTACCACCATGGTCACTCACTGGTCTACCACTGTGGTCACTCATTGATCTACTGCCATGGTCACTCACTGGTCTACCACATGATCACTGACTGGTCTATTGCCATGGACACTCACTGATCTACCACCATGGTCACTCACTGGTCTACCACTGTGGTCACTCATAGATCTACTGCCATGGTCACTCACTGGTCTACCACATGATCACTGACTGGTCTATTGCCATGGACACTCACTGATCTACCACCATGGTCACTCACTGGTCTACCACTGTGGTCACTCATTGATCTACTGCCATGGTCACTCACTGGTCTACCACATGATCACTGACTGGTCTATTGCCATGGACACTCACTGATCTACCACCATGGTCACTCACTGATCTACCACCATGGTCACTCACTGATCTACCACCATGGTCACTCACTGATCTACCACCATGGTCACTCACTGATCTACCACTGTGGTCACTCATTGATCTACACTGTGGTCACTCATTGATCTACTGCCATGGTCACTCACTGGTCTACCACATGATCACTGACTGGTTTATTGCCATGGACACTCACTGATCTACCACTGTGGTCACTCATTGATCTACACTGTGGTCACTCATTGATCTACTGCCATGGTCACTCACTGGTCTACTACATGATCACTGACTGGTCTATTGCCATGGACACTCACTGATCTACCACCATGGTCACTCACTGGTCTACCACTGTGGTCACTCATTGATCTACTGCCATGGTCACTCACTGGTCTACCACATGATCACTGACTGGTCTATTGCCATGGACACTCACTGATCTACCACCATGGTCACACACTGATCTACCACTGTGTTCACTCATTGATCTACACTGTGGTCACTCACCAGTCGACTGCCATAGTTACCATCCCATAGGATCATCTTCTCTGGTTCTGTTGAATGTTAGAGCTAACAATTAGACTACTCGCAGAAGAACCCTTCTCACTGAACCATGTATAATGTGACAAATAAACTTAAGCTTAATTAACTAGAATTAAATTGATAAATAATAAATTTATTGTCATATTCATCAGTAGAATGTGCAGATCCACAGAAATTCTAACTTGCTGCTGCCACACAGGTAATTTTTGGATCAGAAACTCCCATAAAGGATCTTAGATAATAAATTTAAAATATTCATGGTCACAGTTAGGGCAAGGAAAAAATGTGGTTTTAACCATGCGGCCAGATCTTCCAGTGGCTGTTGTTTATGGTGGGGGTTGGGGTCGTACGGGGAGGTTCAGAGCCTGAGGGCCAAAAACTGCTCTTCCAAGTTCAAAGTTCAGATTTATTGTCAGAATATCAGAATCAGAATTTATTGTCATGAACAAGTCATGAAGTTCGTTGTTTTGCGGCAGCGTCACAGGGCAAACGTTCATATAAACCACCTTACAACGATGAATAAAAATAATGCATTAAAAGTCAAAGTGAGGCCACGTCAGTGGTTCATTGATCATTCAGGAATCTGATGGCAGCGGGGAAGAAGCCGTCCTTGTGCCACTGAGGATTCGTCTTCAGGCTCCCGTACCTTTTCCCCGATGGTGGCAGAGTGAAGAGGTGGTGGGGTCTTTGAGGATAGGGGCTGCTTTCTTAAGACATTGTACATTCATGGTATAACATACAACCCTGAGATTCGTTTTTGTGTGGGCCAGGCAGAATTCCACTTGTCAACAAAAAGACACGTTTACAAAAAAGAGAAACGTGAACAAACTGAATGTGTGTGGTGATACATGACTAGCCGACTGCAGGGGGGTGACCTGTGTAGCTGTAGGAAGAGCACTGGAGGACAAGACAACACCTGGCCGACTGTCAATCAGCCGCCCTGAATGGACCAAACCCCACCCGGTCGGCTGCCAATCACCCGCCGGGATATAAGCCACATCCGGCCCCTCGAGGTCAGTCACTCGGAGCTACAGCTAACTGCAGCAGGAACGTTAAGTGGAATAAATTGTGGTGTGTTAGCCTGTTGATCAGTCTTTTAAGTTTTGTGTCTGCTTTTCTGTACAACAGCGCACCACACTGTGAAGATACAGATAAAAAAACCCAGTGATAAATAATGTTTGTGAACCTAGGGGTACTGGTCTTCAGGCTTCTGCACCTTCTGTCTGAAGGTAGCAGTGAGAAGAGGTTGTGACCAGGGTAATGGGGGTCTCTTATGATGCCGAATGCCTTCTTGATGTCATTTAATAGACGTCCAGCATGGGAACAGGCCCTTTCGGCCCACGGGCCCGTGCTACCCAATTACACACAACTGACTTATGTTTTGATGGGTGGGAGGAACCCGGAGCCCCTGGAGGAAATCGACGCAGAGGTGGGGAGGACTTACAAACTCCTTACGGACAGCGTGGGATCTTCAATGGATCCTGTGAGGGAATTTGGCTATGCTGCTATTTTCTGCAGCTTTCTGTGCTCCTGGGCACTTGTATTGCCAAAACAGGCAGTGATGCAACCAGCCATTATACTTTCCACAGCCCATGAGAGGAAGTTCGACTGTAGAGGATTCGCTAGATCTGTTCTGACTCCTTCAAAAGTAGAGGCACTTCTTCACAGTTGCCTCGATGTGCTGGCTCCAGGAGAGGTCCTTTGATATATATGGAGGACCATGGACTGGATGCAGCTCAGTGGGACGAGGCAAAAAAAAAAGGCTCGGCACAGACTAGAAAGGCTGCAGGGACTTGTTTCTGTTCTGTATGGTACTCTGTGGACTCCCAGGGGCTTAACAGTGTTAACCCTCTCCATTTCCATTCCATCAATGTACACAGGTTTGTTGCCATTAATCCTCCTCTCGTCAAGTCCAGAATAAGCACCTTGGTCCTGTAGTCATTGAGAGCAAAATTGTGCTTCTGAAGCCACTGAACCAGATTCTCATTGACGTCAGAGAACAGCAGCAATCATCAAGGATCCACATCATCCAGGATGTGCTCTATTCTCGCTGCTGCCATCAGGAAAAAGAGATAGGTGCCACGGTGGGCGTAGCAGTTCGCGCAACGCTGTTACAGTGCCATCGATCGGGTCCTGGGTTTGAATCCCGTGCTATCTCTAAGGTGTTTGCACATTCTCCCAGTGTCTGCGTGGGGGCTCTGGTTTCCTCCCACCCTTCAAAAATGTACCGGGAATTGTAGGCCAATTGGTTGTTACTGGCCGGCATGGGCTCAGGGGTTGGAAGGTTCTGTTACTGCGCTGTATGTCTAAAAAAATTAAGACTCGCATCAGCAGGTTCAGGAACAGCTGCTCCCCCTCCACCATCAGACCCCTCAACGACAAACCCAATCAGGGACTCGTTTTCAGGATTCGTGTTTTCCTTATTATTTATATTTATACATCTAAATTTACATGGCCAGATTGTTTATTTCTTTGTGTACATTAAGCAGTTTCCAGTGAGTAGAAATCCTGCCTGGCCCTCAGTAAAAGAAGTTCAGGGTTGTATGTGAAGTCATGTATGTACTTTTGAAATTAAATCTGAACTTGGATCTCAATCCAGTATTCTGAGCATCGTTTCCAGTTGCTCATCTGGCAAGGTGGCATTGTCAGTGAATTTATAGAGTGGGTTGGAGCCGATCTTGGCTACGCAGTGATGAGCGTACAGGAAGTGGAGCGGGCGACTGAGCTCGAAGCTGTGGGCTGCCCCTGTGTGGATGGTGAGTGAGGAGGGTAAATGCTACCGATCTGCTCTGATTGAGGTCTGCATGTTTCCCCAGAGAGGAGAAGGCAGTGGTCTTCGGGATGGAGGGAACCAAGACATTGGCTGGTCTAGTCGGAGGGAGGAGTTAGACAGGCTGGGTCTTTATTCCCTAGGCATGCATTCTCAAGCTCTTTTTGGCTAGGGCCCCTTAGGACCCAGCTCAGAGTTTATGGGTCCCCTTCCCTTTGAAGCAGTCATTTAATTGGTTGCTTCCGTACTTCTCTCCTAATGACTACATAAGAGACATAAAATAGGTTTCAGATTTATTGTCAGAGTACATATTTAACATCACGTGTGGATGGTGATTCTTTTTCCTGTGGGTGCGGCAGAATTACCACTTAGTGGTAGTACAAAAAAGCTGAAAATAGATGTAAACAAATATAGAAGTGTAAACAACTGTGCACAAAGAAACTCAATAAAGTGTACAAGTAAGTGTCCTTAAATGAGTACTTGATTGAGTTTGTTTTTGAGGAGTCTGATGGTGGAGGGGTAGCAGCTGTTCCTGGCCCTGGGGGTGCGAGTCTTGTGGCCTCTGCACCTCTTTCCTGATGGCAGCAGCGAGAACAGAGCGTGTGCTGGGTGGTGTGGATCCTTGATGATTGCTGCTGTTCTCCGACGGCAGCATTCTCTGTAGATATTCTCGATGGCGGGGACGGATTTGCCTGTGTTGTCCTGGGCTGTGTCCACCACCTTTTGGAGAGCCTTATGCCCAGGGGTATTGGTGTCCCCATACCAGGCCGTGATGCAGCCAGTCTGTGAATTTTTCACCACACCTCTAGAAATTTCTGGTGTCGTACCAAACCTCCGCAAACCCTGAGGAAATAGAGATGCTGACGTGCTTTCTTCATGATGCCCTTGGTGTGTTGGGTCCGGGATAGTGACTCCCAAGAATTTAAATTTGCTCACCCTCCACCTCTGATCTCCCACTGATCACTGAATCGTCCACCTCTGGCTTTCCCTTCCTGAAGTCAACAATCATCTCCTTAGTTTTGGTGACATTGAGTGTGAGGTTGTTGTTGGTGCACCATTCAGCCAAATTTTCGATTTCCCTTCTGTACGCTGACTCATCCCCGTCCTTTATACAACCCACTACCGTGGTATTGTCGGCATATTTGTAGATGGTGTTATTGTCATACCGAGCCACACGGTTATAGGTGTGAAGTGAGTAGAACAGGGAGCTAAGAATCCAGCCCTGTGGTGCTCCGAAACTGATGGAGATTGTGGAGGAAAAGTTCTTGCCAGTCTTCACTGATTGTGATCTGGAGGTAAGGAAATCACAATCTAATTACCCAGTGGGGTGTTGAGTCTCAGGTTTTGGAGCTTGCTGATCAGTTTTGCAGGGATAAAGGGGTTAAATGCCAAACTGTAGTCGATAAAGATCATCCCGGTGTAGGCAACTTTGCTGTCCAGATATTCCAGGGCTTTGTGTAGGGCCAGTGAGATGGCATCTGCCGTAGACCTGCTGCTATGATAAGCGAATTGGAATGGATCCATGTTGCTGCTCAGTCAGGAGCTGATCTACTTCATCACCAGCCTTTCAAAACACTTTATTACTGTTGATGCCAAGTGCTATTGGTCGACAGTCGTTATGGCAGGTTATTTTATGATTTCAGTCCATGGCCCTCACGGTACATGTGCTGTGGCCTCCAAGGCAGGGGGAGTACAGCCCTGTTGAGAATTGTTGCCCCAGAGAATAGGAGGTTGGGGGCTGATCTTATGATTGTATATAAACACATGAGGGGGACATTTAAAGTGAATGCTCACAGTCTTTTTCCAAGGGTAGATAATTCTAGAAACCAAAGGTGCAGGTGAAGAGATGAAGAGAAGTTTAAGAGGGACCTGAGTTGTTAAAGCTGATCTGTCTTGCAATAAAACAAGTAGCAAAAGCAAAGAGCATACATGCACTTCTCTGTTGTGTTACACTAGCTCAAGGGAGGAGTGTGACAGGCCCAGAGGAGCCCAAAACCCAGCAGCAATAGAAATTCACCAAGACAAATGGTTACTTCTACAAAAGTTACTTTCAATTATCTTTAAACATAAAAACATGATCAAACTTTAACTTATTACTACTAACTTAACGTAACCTAACAAGCCTCTTCTAATTCGAAACGCACATGTATATAATGCGTGTGTAAGTTCAGAAAAGTTATTTAATTCACAGTCCAATCTCACTTCTCACTCCTCCAAGTTCACTGGTATCAGGCAATTCTTAGACTGTGCACAGAATTTAACATTTATGAATCTTCACCAGGCTTTAGTGCTTGAAATGGTTACCACTCAGGAAGGTTCTTGTTGGTTTCAGAGAGAGATTTGTTGCTCATTGGACACACACAAACTGATTCCTTCCAATCAGCCACTTCAGTGTCTTGTCCAAGAAACTTGCCCCATCAGGGTTTTCCAGATGATAACCTCTTTCTTTCAGGCCACCACAGAGTTCCTTTTCTGTTTCCCTTATCTCAGGTGAAACATGTGTTTGCCAGCCATCTCCACTTGTATGAACTACAAGGGCTTTGAACAGGATGAACTCAGCTCACAACTGTAAGGTAAAACATCATGAGATGGGAATGTGTAAGGAGTTACCCTGCCCTGTACAGGGCTGTAACAAGATGTAAATGCATCCTTGTACTTACAAGATAAGAGAGACATTGATGGATTGAGAGGCAGGAAGCTAGCAGGGAAAGGATAGCAACAGTTTTAGTCATTGGACAAGTAATGATATGATGATGTTCTAAGCACATATCCAAGGGTATAAAAAATCACCATTTTGCTGATAACGGCAGAATGCATTCTCCGACTAACATGTTTAGTCGCAAGTGTTACAATCCGGTAATAAAGAACAAAGAACCCTGATTTCGACTCAGCCTGGTGTTTGTCTCACTCATTCATGAACAAAGCAGACCTAACACAACCCATCTTCAAAATGGGGTTTAAAACAATCTTCCAAAAGCCACTGCAGAAACCAGCACTCTCTCTCTCTCTCTCTCTTCTCTCTTCTCTCTCACTCTCTCTCTCTCTCTCTCTCTCTCTCTCTCTCTCTCTCTCCTTCTAAAACCACATGACCCTCTTAGAACAGCAAACTGCACTCAGACAGACTGTGGCTCCGGACCTTATCCTCCGAGTCCGTTCATCTGTTCCTTCCCAAAAGAATAATCCATGACTCCACAGAATGTCTAATTAACACCTACTTGTGTAGTCCTTCAGCAAAGCAGTTTCCATTGTCTTTATAAAGGCCCTGGGAGCCTGGACTGTCTGGCTTGAGTAGAGCTCTGGCATTTTAAATGAGATCTGTTTTGTGAAGTGTTTGTGACCTACATGAAAAAACCCCATAATTTATCTCCTTTAAAACATATCCATATACAATATCTTTGGCTTGGCTTCGCGGACGAAGATTTATGGAGGGGGTAAAAAGTCCACGTCAGCTGCAGGCTCGTTTGTGGCTGACCAGTCCGATGCGGGACAGGCAGACACGATTGCAGCGGTTGCAAGGGAAAATTGGTTGGTTGGGGTTGGGTGTTGGGTTTTTCCTCCTTTGCCTTTTGTCAGTGAGGTGGGCTCTGCGGTCTTCTTCAAAGGAGGCTGCTGCCCGCCAAACTGTGAGGCGCCAAGATGCACGGTTTGAGGCGTTATCAGCCCACTGGCGGTGGTCAATGTGGCAGGCACCAAGAGATTTCTTTAGGCAGTCCTTGTACCTTTTCTTTGGTGCACCTCCGTCACGGTGGCCAGTGGAGAGCTCGCCATATAACACGATCTTGGGAAGGCGATGGTCCTCCATTCTGGAGACGTGACCCATCCAGCGCAGCTGGATCTTCAGCAGCGTGGACTCGATGCTGTCGACCTCTGCCATCTCGAGTACCTCGACGTTAGGGGTGTGAGCGCTCCAATGGATGTTGAGGATGGAGCGGAGACAACGCTGGTGGAAGCATTCTAGGAGCCGTAGGTGGTGCCGGTAGAGGACCCATGATTCGGAGCCGAACAGGAGTGTGGGTATGACAACGGCTCTGTATACGCTTATCTTTGTGAGGTTTTTCAGTTGGTTGTTTTTCCAGACTCTTTTGTGTAGTCTTCCAAAGGCGCTATTTGCCTTGGCAAATACAATATAATATACAATACAAAATAATACAATACAATATAAAATATAACATAATCCATCACGGGAGTACAAAGAAAGAGTAAATGTTAGGCCCTTTTCCACTGGCATTCCAATTAATTGGCCGTGCAGTGTCCTGGGATAGCAATCCCCTTGTGCCGTTTCCACTGGGTCACCCTTAACTGGGACACTAATTGCTTTTCCACTGGACACAACTCATCCCCGGGGATCAGAGTGTTCTACCTTCAACTGGGAACGGGTGACTTTCTGCTGTCCCTTTTCCATTGGTTTTATCAGCTCGCCGGCATTAGCGAACGCCGGGGATACGAGTAGGGGTAGAGACGGCTAAACCCTGGGATGAAATGACGCCAGCATTTTGACAATGTTCCTTTTCTACTGGACCCTGTTCCAGTAATTACCCAGTTAATTCCTAGGACAGGAAAAGGAGCTAAATTAAATCGTTCCCTACACAGAACCTCACTCAAAATACATAGTATCCTTGCTCAGCTTATATACTCCTTTAGATGGGGGAAACATAGAAAAATAGGTGCAGGAGTCGGCCATTTGGCCCTTCAAACCTACATCGTCATTCAATATGATCATGGCTGATCCCGGTTCCTGCCTTCTCCCCATACCCCCGATCCCCTTGGCCACAAGGGCCAAATCTAACCTACTGTTGAATATTGACAAGGAACCAGGCTCAAGTACTTACTGAGGCAAAGAATTCCACAGATCCACCACCCTCTGAGAGAAGAAATTTTTCCTCATCTCAGTCCTAAGAAACTTCCCACTTTTCCTTAAACTGTGACCCCTGGTTCTGGTTTTCCCAGCATTGGAAACAACCTTCCTGTGTCTAGTCTGTCTAAACCCTTAAGATCCCCCCTCAATCTTCCAAATTCCAGAGAATACAAGCTTAGTCTCTCCAACCTTTTTACATGTAATCTTTAATGAAGTTGTAAATGTTTTTCACTTTGGCAAACTAATGTTTTTGCTATTTCTTTCCTTCACAGTTTCTGTGATTTACAACCCAGAAACCTTCCCAGCAACTTTCTGATTCACTTGCTTCATAGTGCCATCCTCTTTTTAGTCATGTTATTCTCTGCAGCTGTGAACTGTTTAATCTACTAAAGCATTAATTCTTTGTTAGCCTACTTACTACAGCAGAAGCCCCCTTCCCATAATTCTTTATAGAGTGGTAATCACTGTGAGAGTGGCCCGTGTTACAGCCCCAGTGATCAGGACTGGGGTTTGAATCCCGTGCTGTCTGTAAGAAGTTTCTACCCATGTCTGCTTGGGTTTTCCCCAAGGGCTCCAGTTTTTTCCCATCGGTTGGAATGTACCGGGGGTGTTGAAGGTCAATTGGGTGGCACAGGCTCGTGGGCCGGAAGAGCCAGTGTGGTGATATGTTTCCTCCATTGTATATAGTTATGGTTGACTGCCACAACTGCCACGACTGCCATAAAGGTCGAGCCACCTCTCCCTTCCCTCCATTCCTATACCTGGATCCAGGTCAGCAAGGTTCTTCTGTACATTAAAGCCTATTGTTCCCTCAGCCATGTCTTGGTGGTTACTGGTAGTGCAATACAGCTTGTTACCATACTGTGTGTCAAAATTTAAGTGGGTACATTACACCATTCAAAAGACACTTGGACAGATCTATGGATAGGGTGGGTTGAGAAGGAAATGGGCCAAAGGCAGACAAATGGGGATAGCCCCAGAATGCCATGTTGGTCAGCAGAGATGTGTTGGGCTGAAGGGCCTGTTCTGTGTTCTATGACTTTCCTTGTATCACGAGGCATAAATCTGTAGTTTCTGAAGAACAGATGAATGGTCATTGGATCTGAAATGTCAACTTTGTTCGGCTCCACGGATGCTGCCTGACCAGCTGAGTATTTTTGCCATGGTCACAGATATCATTGAAAATAGAGGCAGCAGAAGGCCATTCAGCCCTTTGAGCCTGTACCATTATTCACTACCAGCATGTGACCTCAGCTCCCTATTCCTGTCTTGTCCCCTTTAGCCATAAGGGCCACATTTTTTTAATACATTTAACGAATAGGTAAAAAAGTAACTCTCCAGGTTCCTGTTAAATCTCTCCCCCCTCACCTTCAGCCTATGTCCTCTGGTCGCTGATTCCCCTACTCTGGGTCAAAGTTCCTCTACTGGTTTTGTGCACCGCCCTGAGATCACCCCTCATCCTCCTGCGCTCCATGTAATAAAGCCCCAGCCGGCTCAACCTCTCCCTGTAGCTCAGGTCCCTGAGTCCTGGCAACATCCTCGTTAATCTTCTCTGCACCCTCTCTGGCTGGACGACATCCTCTCTGCAATGCAGTGACCAAAACCGAACACAGTCCTCCGAATGGGGCCTTGCATGGCCTTCTCCACCCTGTCTGACGCTGTCTGTCCATCTGTACCTAAATTATATCTCCCTTTGCTTTCAGCGTCCTGATTGGTGGTCAATTCCTTGGACATGAGGTGCAGGCAGCTCATCCTTTGCCTGCTTCGAGCTGGGTTCGAACGTATTTCTTGCTTTTGCGGCAGGATGTCTTAGTAGCTGATTTTTCAGATATTCTGCCCAAGACAGCAAGAAACCGCAGAGGGCAGCGATTCAGACTATCACACACATCCCCCCTCCCCTCCACAGACTTGGTCCCGAACTCCTGCTGCCTTGCAAAATCAGCCAACGCATTAAAAGACCTGTCCCACCTCGGCCACACTCTCTTCACCCTCCCCCTCCTGCCAGGTGAGTGTGAAATTGTGCACCACGAGCGAGGGGCTCTGCGTCTGAGGAACACTCGAACCGAGGAACCCGCGGGTGCTGCGGGCTGCTGGAGACTGAGGCCAAGGGATTCTCACTGGGCTGCGGGCCGCTGCAGACTGGCTCGAATTGGCTGGAGGGGCTCCAGGTATCGGAACCGGGATGCGAGAGGGTGCCGAGGGCACCAAAGGGTTTCTGATCGTGTCGGAGGTTCGGATCTGGTTGCCGATGGTGAATCTGTCAGCCTTACAGCAGGCAAAAGACAATTTCATGTAATGTGACCCTGTTTTATTACAATTGCAATAAACTGAATCTTGAATTTGAAGACAGTTTCTTTCCTGCCATTATTAGACTCCTGATTGATTCCCCCAAAATAGGAAAATTGTGCTGTCTTTGCTCTGTACAAACTGACCTCTCCCTGTAACTCTGTATTCCTGTACTGTCTCACTTGTACCATGTGGGGTCAGAGTCAAGCAGCGTGGAAACTGGCCCGACAGCCCATCTTGCCCACATTGACCATAGTGTCTCACACACACCAGTCACACATCCCTCTAAACCAGTTGTTTTCAAACTGCCCCCTCTAAGCCCTCATCCCACCTTCAGCAATCCCTATGGGTGGGAAGAAAAAGTTTTGAAAACCCCTGTTTTAATCGTCCCTCATTGACTCGTTATGTGGACGGTTTCAGAACTCCAAAGGAAATGGGTCAATGAGAATTTTTCTCAAGCCAAATATTTCAGTAACAATTGAGTCTCGAGTAATGATTCTCAACCTTCCCTTCCCACCCACATCCCTTACTAATCACAGAGCAACGATGGCCTAGGGATTACAAAGTGGGATGCGAGTTTGGTCTAAATATATCCTATTCATGTGTCCAAATTTTGAAAACCATTGCCTCAATCACCTCCTCTGCCAGCCTGTTCCATACACCCCACCACCCTCAGGCTCCTGTTAAATCTCTCCCCCTCTCACTTCAGACCGATATCATCTGGTTCCCTGACTCTTGGCGAAAGACTCTGTGTTCACCCCACCTATTCCTCCCTTGATTTTTGTACGCCCCTCATCCTCCTGTGATCCAAGGAATAAAGCCCCAGCCTGCTCAACCTTTCCCTATCATACAGGCAACCTCCCCCCCCACCTCCCCACCACAACCAAGTCCTGGCAATATCCTCGTTAATCTTCTCTGCACTTTCTCCAGCTTGACGACATCCTTCCTGCAGCGCGGTGACCAGAACGGAACACGTTACTCCAAATGGGTCCTCACCAATGCTACATACAGCAGAAGAATGATTTTATTCTCTCATTAACTGGTCATAGCCGCAGACTCTGGCAAATGCCTCGGAATTATCTAACAGAGTCAGACAGTAGTGACATTGCCCGAGAGGGGAAGGTCACTCACAGCCCGGCCAGTCCCCGAGACTAACAGAAGGCAGGAAGTGTAGGACGCTCATTGCAAAGTTCCAATTAAAGTGATTTTACATCAGCCAGGAGATAGCTTTCAGTCCCGTGGCTGTGAGGAGGTACCTGCGGCTTTCTCAGCAGGGGGAGAGATTTGTAATAACCACCGTCCCTTTCACAGGCACAGTTCCCGAGCTATAGTTTGGACTTTTGTTGTGGAGGCAGTTGTCCCAGTAAACTGTCAAAGCAGTTACGCAACGCCTTTACAGCGCCAGTGGTCGCTGTCAGGACTGGGGTTTGAATCCCGCACTGTCTGTAAGGAGTTTGAACATTCTCCCCGTGTCTCTGTGGGTTTTTCCTGGGGGCTCCAGTTTCCTCCCACTGTTGAAATCGCACTGTGGGCTGTAGGGTAATTGGGTATAAATTGGGCGGCACGGACTCGTGGGCTGAAATGGCCAGTTACCGTGCTGTATGCCTACAAAGTGGCGACTCTCTGTCTTCCTTACAGCAGGCAAAGAATTTCATGTATGTTTCTTTAAATGTAGTGTTATGTGACAATAATGGAACCTTCATCTTTAAATTTAAAAATCAAAAAGAAAAGAAGGTACGATTGCAATGTTCAAAGGGCAGATGTAAGGACAGGGAGGTTTTGGGCCTAATGCAGGCAAATGGAACTGGCCCAAAATGGTCAGCACAGATGGGCTGGGCAGAAGGGCCTGTTCCGTGCTCCATGACATTGCTCACGTCAGAATGAGAATTAGGTTTCTTGTCATGAACATGTGTCTGTGGTGCTGGGGTAGCAGTGAGCAAGCACAAAACTCAGAAGACTGTACCACAGGCTTTATTCCAGTCAAAGTCTGAACACCTTGGTGGCCCCCCTTTGTGACTGGCTCAGGAGGGGCCGGATAAGGATTATATTCAGGTCGGCTGATTGACCCTGGTGCCACTACTTCTCCCGGAAGCTCATTCCTCACAGCCACCACTGTGGCTGTGAGCCCCTTAGGTGGTCTTCCTGCAGGTACAGAGATCACCCCCTGCAGTCGGCTGGTGGTCATATCACCACAGTGTCATGAAGTTTGTTGTTTTGCATCAACAGTATTGAGCAGAATAGGTGCAAAATTACTATAAATTCTGTAAATATGAGTGAAGTGTAGTAAATAACTCAAGAGGCTGAGATGGAGTCACCGATCTACAGGCTTTTATTCACCATGGACAGGGGTCTCATCCTGTGCTGTGACCCGGGCTTTCTGGGGAAGGGTCAGGGTGTTAGGGGCTTTATACAAGGTCAAGGAGGGAGGGGCCACAGGACGGGGCAGAGCCAGGCAATCAGGAATTCAACTGTTCACCCCCACAATGCGTGCAGTTCTGGTCGCCTAATTATAGGAAGGATATAAACAGAGTGGAGAGAGTGCAGAGAAGGTTTACCAGAATGTTACCTGGGTTTAAGCATCTAGAGTATGGGGAGAGATTGGACAGATTAGGTCTTTATTCTTTGGAGCGTAGAAGGTTGAGAGGGGATTTGATAGAAGCATTTAAGATTATGAAAGGGATAGACAGAGTGGATGTGGATAGACTATTTCCGTTAAGAGTAGGAGAGATTGAAACAAGAGGACATGAGTTAAGAGTTAAGGGGCAGAGGTTTAGAGGTAAAATGAGGGGGAACTTCTTTACTCAGAGAGTGGTAGCTGTGTGGAATGAGCATCCGGGAGAAATAGTGGCGGCGGAGTCAATTTTATTATTTAAGAAAAAGTTGGACAGGTATATGGATGAGAAGAAGATGGAGGGTTATGGGCATTGTGCAGGGAGGTGGGACTAGAGAGGGGTGTTTGGTTCGGTGCGGACTAGAAGGGCCTAATGGCCTGTTTCCGTGCTGTAATTGTAATGTTATGTTATGTTATGAAATTAAAAAAATAATTATTGCAAAACGAGGGGAGGGAACGTAGTGTCTGTGGCTCATTGCCCATTCAGAAATCTGATGGTGGAAGGGAAGAAGCAGTTTTTCTACCAAGGGGTGCTCATATTCAGGCTCCTGTACCTCCTTCCTTCCTTCTTGTTCCTCCCAGGCTCAAGAGTGTGAAAGTCATGTTGCATCTGTACAAACCTGTGGTGAGACATGGTGCATGGTGTTCGGTTCTGGTCACCTCATTATAGGATGTGGAAACTGTGGAGAGGGGGGCAGAGGAGATTTACGTAAATTGGAAAGTAAGCCTTATGTAGTAAGGTAGCAGAGCTGGGACTATTCTCTTTGGAGGGTATGACAATAGACTTGATAGAGGTCTACAAGATTTTGCGAAGCATTGATAGTATGTACATTCAGTATCTTTTTCCCAGGGCAAGAATAGGAAACACCAGAGGGCATGTGTACAAAGAGAAAGGAGGGAGGTTGGTTAAGTTTTTTTTACACAGAGAGAGTTGTGGATACCTGGAATGTCTTGCCAGGCATGGATGTGGAGGCTGGAACATTAGGGGCATTTAAGAGACTCTTAGACAGGGACAGGGATGGAAGGAAAATAGAGGGTCACAGGGGAGCGAGGGTGTAGGAATTTTTTTAAGGAATATATGGGTCAGCACATCATTGAGGGCTGAAGGGCCTGTACTGTGCTGTAGTGTTCCATGTTCTAAAGCATGCACCAACAGGCTTAAAGACAATTCCTTCCCAACAGCTATCAGGCTCCTGAATGAGCCCCACTACAGTGCTCGCATGCTGCCCTTGCTTGGTGCATCATTGACCTTCCTTTTCATTGCAATCCTGCAATCCAGGAAAAACTTTAATAGATCTTCTCTGCCGCTCTCTCCCTTATTGATATCCTTCCTATAATTTGGAGACCAGAACTGCACACAATATTCCAAACTTGGCCTCATCAATGTCTTAAACAGTCTCAACATCACCTCCCAGCTCCTATATTCTGTGCTTTGATTTATAAAGGCCAGCATAGCAAAAGCCGCCTTCACCACCCTATCTACATGGGAATCCACTTTGAAAGAATGAAGAACCATTATTCCAAGATCTCTCTGTTCCTCTGCATTCCTCAATGCCCTCCCCTTCTCTTGTTTTGGTTATTCTTCCCAAAATGAAGTACTTCACACTTAAACTCCATCTGCCACCTTTCAGCCCACTTTTCTAAGACGTCCAAATCCTTCTGCAGTCCCCGAAAACCATCCTCACTATCCACAACTCCCCCTATTTTTGTATCGTCTACATATTTACTCACCCAATTTACCAAATCATTCATGTAAATGACAAACAACAAGGGACCAATCTTTCTTCATAAGCCAAGTCTATTATTTTACATTTAAATTTTAAATTAAAAAAAATTCTAAATTTAGATATACAGCATGGTAACAGGCCCTTTCAGCCCATGAGCCCATGCTGCCCGGTTACACCCAATTAACATACAACCCCTGGCAAGTTTTGAATGGTGTGAGGAAACCAGAGCCCCTGGGAAAAACCCATGCAGACACGGGGAGAACGTACAAACTCCTTACAGACAGCACAAGATTCGAATCCCTGCCACAATTGCTGACATGCAACAGCATGACACTAATGCCTATGCCATCCATGCCACCCCCAGGATCAATCTGATGAACCTTCCCCACACACATTACTCCAGGAGTGGCCTTACCAGTGCCCGACACAGTTTCCGTGGAATGACCCTGCTCTGAATTTCGACCTCACTTTCAATGAAGGCCAACATTCCATTTGAAATGAGATGATTGTTTAAACATGCACCACAGGAAACATACCTCGTGGGCTGATTGGCAGGAAGCAGAGTCGGACGACAGGGACCACGATTGGATAGATAAGAGTTGATGTGGATAGGCTTTTTCCCTTGAGAGTAGGAGAGATTGAAACAAGGTCATGAGTTAAGGGGAAAAAGTTTAGAAGTAACATGAGAGGGAACTTCTCTCAGAGAGTGGTGGCTGTGAGGAATGAGCTTCCGGGAGAAGTAGTGGCACCAGGGTCAATTTTGTCATTTAAGGAAAAAATGGATAGGTATATGGATGGGAGGGGAATGCAGGGTTATGGGCAGGGTGGAGGTAGGTGGGTCTAGAGGATAGTACTTAGTTTGGTGTGGACTAGAAGGAATGAGATGGCCCATTTCCGTGCTGTAATTGTTATATGGTTATAAATTCCGGTTGGCTGCTAGATGCTAGTGGTGTTCCACAGGGGTTGGGGTTGGGGCTGCCTCCTGTGTGGTGTATCGATGATTTAGATTATGGAATGGATGGCTTTGTGGCCAAGTGTGCAGATGATATGAAGGGAGGTGGAGGAGCAGGTAGTGTCGAGAAAACACTCAGCTGCAGAAAGATTAGGAGTATAAACTGAGAAGTGGCAAATGAAATACAAGGTCGGAAAGTGGACGGTCATGCACTTCGGTAGAGGAAAATAAACGGGCAGAGTATTTTCCAAATGGGGAGAAAATTAAAAATACCCAGATGTAAAGAGAGCTGGAAGTTCTTGTGCAGGAGCCTGCAGGTTGAGTAGGCAAATGCAAAGCTGGCATTGATTTCAAGAAGAATAGACTCGAAGAGCAGGGATGTGATATTGAGGCTTTATCAGGCCCTGGTGAGACCTCACGTGGAGACTGTGAGCAGTTCTGAGCTCCTCATTTAAGAAAGGATGTGCTGACATTGGAGAGGGTTCAGAATCAGAAACTGGATTTATTGTCTGAACAAGTCATGAAATTCGTTGTTTCACGGCAGCGTCATAGAGCGAACATTCATATTCTAACCATCTTATAACATTACTAACAAAATTAAAATAATAGCAGACGAAAAGTCAGGCAGTGTCTGTGGTTCATTGATTATTCAGGAATCTGATGGCAGCAGGGAAGACGCTGTCCTTGTGCCGCTGAGGGCTCATCTTTAGGCTCCTGTACCTTTTCCCTGATGGTAGCAGGGTGAAGAGGGCATGGGCTGGGTGGTGGGGGTCTTTGAGGATAGAGGCTGCTTTTTTAAGACACCACCTCAGGTAGACGTCCTCGATGGAGAGAAGTCTGATGCCTGTGATATCACAGGCCATGTTAACAATCCTCCGCAGTTATTCTTGTCCAGAGAGCTGACGTCTCCATACCAGGCAGTGATGCCACCAGCCAGAATGCTCTCCACGGTCCACCTGTCGAAGTTTACGAGGGACTTCGGTGACATACCGAATCTCCTCAAACACCTCACAATGTTTTGCAACCGGCGAACCTTCTTTGTGAATGAATCAACGTGGAGGCTCCAGGGCAGATCCTCAGAGATGTTGACACCCAGGAATTTGAAGTTCTTGACCCTCTCCACTACTCGATTAGGACTGGGATGTGTTCCCCTGACTGGTGAGCCGTCTTTGAGAAAGCATCAACATGGAGGCTCCAGGTCAGATCCTCAGAGATGTTGACCCCCAGGAATTTGAAGTTCTTGACCCTCTCCACTACTCGATTAGGACTGGGATGTGTTCCCCTGACTGGTGAGCCGTCGTTGAGAAAGCATCAACATGGAGGCTCCAGGTCAGATCCTCAGAGATGTTGACACCCAGGAATTTGAAGTTCTTGACCCTCTCCACTACTCGATTAGGACTGGGATGTGTTCCCCTGACTGGTGAGCCGTCTTTGAGAAAGCATCAACATGGAGGCTCCAGGTCAGATCCTCAGAGATGTTGACACCCAGGAATTTGAAGTTCTTGACCCTCTCCACTACTCGATTAGGACTGGGATGTGTTCCCCTGACTGGTGAGCCGTCTTTGAGAAAGCATCAACATGGAGGCTCCAGGGCAGATCCTCAGAGATGTTGACACCTAAGAATTTGAAGTTCTTGAACCTCTCAACTGCTGAGCCCTCGATGAGGACTGGGTCATGTTCCCTCATCTCCTTGGTTTTGCTGTCATTGAACACAAGGTTGTTGTTGTGACACCATTCAACGAGCTGATCTATCTCCCTCCTGTACACTTCCTCATTGGTGTTTGTGATTCTGCCGACAATTGTAGTTTCATCGGCAAACTTATAGGTGGCATTGGAATTGTGCCTGACCACACAGTCATGGGTGTATAATGAGTAGAGCAGTGGGCTAAGCCCAGATCCTTGGGGTGGGCCTGTGTTGATGATCAGTGAGGAGGAGACGTTGTTTCCAGTTTGTACTGACTAGGGTTCCAAAGAGAAAGTTAAGGGATCCAATTACAGAGGCCTAGAGTTTGTAGCTTCTTGACCAGCACTGAGGGAATAATGGTATTGAAGGCCGAGCTGTGGTTGACTCAGAGAGGCCGTGTGTATGAGTTGCTGTTTTCGAGGTGATCTAGAGATGAATGGAGAGCCAGTGATATTGCATCTGCCGTGGAGCAATTGTGGTGATAGGTGAATTGCAGTGGGTCCAATCTTTACTTAGGTATATGTTAATTCTGGCCACGACCAGCCTCTCAAAGCATTTCATTACAGTCGAAGTTAGTGTGACTGGGCGGTAGTTGTTGAGGTAGCCCACCCTACTCTTCATGGGGACCAGGATGATTGATGCCCTATTGAAGCAGGTGGGAACCTCTGGCTGAAGCAAAGGGAGGTTGAAAATGTCCATGAACACACCAGCTAGTTGGTTGGTGCAAATTTTCAGTACCCTGCCAGGTACGCTGTCAGGGCCTGATGCCTTGCGAGGGTTCACGCTCTTGAATAATGTTCTGACGTTGCCCTCAGAGCCTCAGCACAGAGTCCTCAGCCTTTTCAGGGATTCTAGTTATTGCTGTTTGGTTCATCTTCTCAAAGGTGTTCAGCTCATCAGGCAGTGAAGCATCACAGCCGTCTATAGTGTTTGCCCTTAATTTGTAGGCTATAATGGCCTGCACTCCTTGCCATAGCTGGAGTGGATCTGTCTCTGTCTCTAGTTCCCTCCGGAATTGCCACTTTGCTTCAGAGATGGCCTTCCACAGGTCGTACCTGGACTTCTTGTAAAGATCCCGATTCCCGGCCTTAAACGCCCTTGTTCTCACCCTCAGCAGGTTGCAGATTCTCTGATTCATCCAGGGCTTCTGGTTGGGGAACACCCGGTACGTGCGTGTGAGTCCACACTCATCACACAGGTCTTGATGAAGTCGGTGACACCTGTTGCAGTCTATGGATATGTTCCCGTACACTGATTCAAAGCAGTCCTGCAGATGCTCCTCCACCTCCTTCGCCATCTTTATCACTGGTGCTGTGGTCCTCAGTCTCTTCTTGTATGCCGGGAGTAGAGGTACAGCCAGGTGATCAGACTTAACAAAGTGTGGTTGTGGTCTGTCTTGGTATACGTTCTTCATGGTGGGGTAGCAGTGGTCGAGTGCGTTTGTTCTTCCGGTCTCGCATGTGACGTGTTGGTGGTGGTTTGTCAGAGACATCTTCAAGTTGGCCTGATTGAAGTCTCCCACAATGATGGGGAAGGCAGCAGGATGCGCTGTCTCGAGGCTGTTTATCACAGGGCTCAGTCCCTCCAGTGCCCGCCTGACGTTAGCCTGGGGTGGAATGTACACTGCGGCCAGGATGTTGGCGATGAACTCACTTGGCAGATAGAATAGGTGACACTTGATCGCTAGATGTTCCAGGTCGGGGGAGCAGGACTGAGACGTGACCACCACAACTGTGCCCCACAATGAATTGATGACGACACAAACTCCACCTCCCCTGGTTTTTCCAGACGCCGGTGTCTGATCAGCACGACCTTCGGAATGTCTGCGTTTAGCCATGTTTCCGTAAAGCACATCACACAGCACTTCCTGATGTCTCTCTGATGTTGAAGTCTGGCTTGGAGTCCACCACGTTCGTCCTCCAAGGACAGTACGTTGGCCGGGAGGATGGTAGGGAGAGGAAGCCTCAGGTCCTGGCGTCTCACCCCCTCTGCGTCCACATGATCGGGTCTTCTTTACTTGGCTCCTGGGTCCTCTGCTGGAGTTGTTGTTGTACCTGCTGGAGCTGTTTCAAGGTCCCTCAGCCCGACGGAGATCACCATTTCTGCCAGCTCTGCTGATTGCAAGCGATCTTGGGACCTCCCCGCTGTTGGGTAAGTTTGATTTTATGTTTCTCATTTTTTTGTTTGATTTTTAGAAGTTCTGAATGGGAATTATTGATTATTGCCCGTCAGAGCTTCTCGCAAAGCGTCGCCACTGTAAGGCACCATTTTGAATCAGAGCAGGTTCACAAGGATGCTTCTAGAAATGAAAGGAGCGTTTGACAGTTCTCGGCCTGTACTCATTGGAATTTAGGAGAATGAGGTGGGGATCTCATTGAATGTTGAAAGCCGCGGACAAAATAGATGTAGAAAGGTTGTTTCTCATGGAGGGAGAGTCTAGGATGAGAGGGCACAACTTCTGGATTGAATGACGTCTGTTTAGAACAGAGATACGGAGGAATTTCTTCAGCCAGAGGGTGGTGAATCTGTGGAATTTGTTGCCTCCGGAGATTGGGGAGGCCAGGTCATTGGGTGTATTTTAAGGCAGAGATTGATAGGTTCTGGATTAGCCAGGGCATCAAAGATTATGGGGAGAAGGCCGGGCAGCGGGGCTGAGTGGGGAAAATGGATCAGCTCATGATTAAATGGTGGGGTAGACTCGATGGGCTGAATGGCCTGTTTCTACTTTGATGTCTTATAGATGTGTTCTGGTATTTAGGTGCTGTTTGAAGCAAAGGGACCAGAATCATTCAATTGTGATTCATTGGAATCGATGCTTGGGACTTGTCAAAAAAACACTTGATTGAATCATTTGAGAGTCATGTTGAATCAGATGAGATGTAAATTGTGACCTATAACTAAATATCAGTGCCCATCCTGTCAAGGAGATAATCAACAGATGAAGTGCATTTAACATTTCAGGACCATTAATACACCACATCTTGATGAAACAAACCTGCAGTTAATTAAAAGCTGGTCTGCGTGGAAAGAGGGAGTGATATATTAATCAAAGTTCAATCCTTTTTCTACAGGGGGTGGGGAAGGGGGAAGGGGGAAGGGGTGTGTGTATGCCAGGAATGGGCTTGTCAGGGGAGGTGGTGGATGCAGAAAGGAACCCAACGCTGGAGGGACATGCATTTAGCGTATGGGCAGGTTTGGGAATGGAGGGATGTGGAGCAGATGCAGATAGGTCGGTTTAAATTGACCTTGAGAGGTGAAACATCTACAAGCGCTGTGATTGTGTAGTGGAGGGTGGCCGTCCCTGGTCCTCCTGAAGTCCACAATCATCACCTATGTCTTGTCTACCCAACCCCCCCACCCTATCAACCTTCTCCTTTCCTCTATCCTGTCCTATACACGTCCATTTAGCAGGCTTCTGTCTGTTGGTTTGCACTCCTCCCCCTGCCTTCTTTTTCCTTCTCACCAGCCTTTTAAAACATGAAAGTCTGTAGACATGGTGGTTGAAGTAAAAACACAGCAGGTCAAACAGTGTCCTCTATACAACAAAGATAAAGACACAGAACCAATGTTTTGGGCTTAAGCTCTTCATCAAGGTGTGATGAAGGACAGCCCAGGGCCTCACAGGCAAAACCCTCCTCATGATTGAGTGCATCTACAGGGAGCAGCGATCATCAAGGACCCTCACCACCCAGCACACGCCCTGTTCTCGCTGCCGCCATCAGGAAAGAGGCGTCGGGGCCACAAGGCTTGCACCACCAGGTTCAGGAACAGCTGCTCCCCCTCCACCATCAGAATCTTCAACAACAAACTCAACCAGGAACTCATTTAAGGACTCTTATGTGTCCACTTTATTGATATTTTTAATTCTTTCTATATTGCACAGTCAGTTTGTTCACATTCATTATCTGTTTACAGTTCTTTTAGTTGTTTACATGTTTGCGCTGTGCACAGTTTGCCTGCTTTTCACTCGTACCTTGAAGAAGGGCTCAGGCCTGAAACGCCAGTTCTATATATCTCTGAAGGACGTCGCAAATCCTGCTGAGTTCCTCCTGCATTTCTGTGTTCAATGGCCTCGTACTTGGCACAGATACTCTAAAGGGCTTGTTCCTGTACGACACTGTTCCTGTGGTTCACTATTTTATCATTGTGAGGTTCGTTCTGGAGTCTGATGCCTTGATCTCACACTGCCGAATATTCTTCCTGTTGGAAAATGGGGTGAGGATAGGGTGGAGTGGGTCTTTTAATATATTGGTTGTTTTCCAGAGGCCTTGGGAAGTGTAGACAGAGTCAATGGAGTGGAGCGGATGTGTAATGGAGGGGAGGGGATGTGTGATGCAGTCAATGGAGAGGAGGGGATGTGTGATGCAGTCGATGGAGAGGAGGGGGTGTGTGTGTGATGGAGTCGATGGAGGGGAGTAGGGTCTGTGACAGAGTCAGTGGAGGGAGGGGATGTGTGTGTGATGGAGTCAATGGAGGGAAGGGGTTGTGTGATGGAGGGGAGAGAGGTGTGTGATGGAGGCGAGGGGGATGTATTATGGAAGGGAAGGGGAATGTGTGATGGAAAGGAGGGGATGAATGATGGAAGGGAGGGGCGTGTATGATGGAGGGGATGGGGGTATGTGATGGAGGGGAGGGGGGTGTCAAGTTAAGTCATGTTTATTTGTTGTTCATACCATAACCATTGCAGTGTACAGTGAAAATATGAGAGTGTTTCTCCAGACCGTGGAGCTGGTTATTTACATGGCTAAATTACAACAGAAACTTTTTTATAAATGACATATCACTTATAAATGTCATGTTACATATGCAAGCCCTGTTTTACAATCTAGTCGTGAGGGTCCAAACGCTTCGGTACCTCTTCCCAGATGGCAGGAGGGAGAACAGATTGTGGGAGGGGTGTGTGGAGTCCTTCACGATGTTTATGGCTTTCCACAAACAGTGGCCGTTATAAACGTCTTTCATGGCAGGGAGAGAGACCTCAATAATCCCCTCAGCAGTCGTTCGGAACGGTGCAGTTCCTGAACCAGCCGGTGATGATGTTACATAGGATATTCTCAATGCATCCCTTGTAGAATGTAGTGATGGCAGATGGTGAAAGCTGGACTTTCCTCAACCTCCTCAGGAAGTAAAGGCATTGTTGGGCCTTCTTGGCAACGGATCTGGTGTTGGGGGATCAGGAGAAATTCTCCGCCAAGTGCATGCCAAGGAATTTAGTGTTCTTGACTACCTTGATGATGGGGCCATCGATGGTCAGCGGAGAATGGTCCCCCAGGCTCTCCTGAAGTCGACCGCCATCTCCTTTGTTTGGTTGACGTTCAGGTGAAGGTTGTTTTCTCTGCACCAGGCCGTTAGTGTTTGCCCCTCCTCTCCGTCAGCTGACTCCCCACCATGGTTGTGCCATCAAGGAAACTTGCTGATGTGATTAGAACTGTATCTCACTGCACTTTTGTGGGTTAGCAGGGCAAACAGCAGTGCGGGGGTGGGGGGGGGGGGAGTCCCCTCGTGCTCAGTGTCATGGTGTTGGACGTGGTGTTTCTGATCCGGTCTGACTGAGATCTTCCAGTCAGGGAGTCGAGGATCCAGTTACAGAGGAAGGTGTTTAGGCCCAGTGGGTGATTGTGGTGAATGCTGAGCTGAAGTCTATGAACAGCATTCGAAATATGTATTTATTTTCCAGGTGGGTGAGGGCTAGGTGGAGCGCGGTGGCATCGTCTGTAGATAGGTTGGGATGGTACACAAACTGCAGGGGTCCAGTGAGGGGGGCAGCTGAGTCCTGATGTGCTCTCTGACAAGCCTCTCGAAGCACTTCATGATGGTCGACGTGAGTGTGACAGGACAGTAGCTGTTGAGGTAGGATACTGAGGGCTTCTTTGGCACAGGGATAATGGTGGTCATCTTGAAGCACATTGGTACGACGGTGCTGCTTAGGGAGATGTTGAAGATGTCTGTGAGGACGTCAGCTAGTTGGTCTGCCCATCCTCTGAGCACACTGCTTGTGATGTTATCTGGTCCTGCACCCTTACGAGAGTTGACCTTGAGCAGCACGCTTCTCATTTCAGCCCCCATGAGATGTTCGTGGGGGGCAGGTGTGGACTTCCTCGCCGCCACGTAATTTTTCGCCTCAAAATGCGCGGAGAAGTCATTCAAAGTGTCCAGGAGGGAGGCATCCCCGGCACAGGCAGCTGGTGGGGCTTTGTGGTTGGTGATGGCACGGATGCCCTCTCACATGCTCTGTGTGATGCCGTTGTCCCAGAAGTTACTCTGAATCCTCAGGGCATGAGCCCTCTTTGCCTCCCCGATGGCCTTGGACAGCTTAGCTCTTGCGTTGGCCAAGACTGCCTTGTGCCAGCTCTGAAGGCTGAATCGGGGTTCTTCAACAGCGCACGCACCTCTGCAGTCATGCAAGGCTTCTGGTTGGGGCAAGTAGTGATGGTCATGGGAATGGTGACGTCAACTGTGCACTTGCTAATATAGCTGATCACTGACACCATGTACTCCTCTAATTTGTTGCAATTCCCGCCCATTGTTACCTCCTTAAACATGTTCCAGTCATTTTTTAAAAAAAACTTTATTTATTTAAAGAATCATTAAAAAACAACTAACAATCCAATAAGAATAATTTTGTATAAGCATATCTTTGGCTTGGCTTCGCGGACGAAGATTTATGGAGGGGGTAAAAAGTCCACGTCAGCTGCAGGCTCGTTTGTGGCTGACCAGTCCGATGCGGGACAGGCAGACACGATTGCAGCGGTTGCAAGGGAAAATTGGTTGGTTGGGGTTGGGTGTTGGGTTTTTCCTCCTTTGCCTTTTGTCAGTGAGGTGGGCTCTGCGGTCTTCTTCAAAGGAGGTTGCTGCCCGCCGAACTGTGAGGCGCCAAGATGCACGGTTTGAGGCGAGATCAGCCCACTGGCGGTGGTCAATGTGTCAGGCACCAAGAGATTTCTTTAGGCAGTCCTTGTACCTTTTCTTTGGTGCACCTCTGTCACGGTGGCCAGTGGAGAGCTCGCCATATAATACGATCTTGGGAAGGCGATGGTCCTCCATTCTGGAGACGTGACCCATCCAGCGCAGCTGGATCTTCAGCAGCGTGGACTCGATGCATATAAAAAAAAACAAAACCCCCACCCCACCCTCCCACCCCATCAGGCAGCTCTCTTAAGGAGAGCCAAAAATATAAATAAAAAGAAAAACTGAAAGTATTTACAATAAATTAAAGTATATCTAAATGCATATATTCCAAATATGGAAACCACTTACGAACAAAACAATTATCATGCAAATTGTATGTATTTTTTTCCATAATGATACAAGCTTTCAATTCATTCTGCCAGCATATTATACTAATCTCTACATTATCTTTCCATGTACTAGCTACACATTTTCGTGCTACAGACAACACCAAAGGTACAAATGCAATTGAAACTTATCCAACTCAATCCCCTTAAAGAAACCATATAACCCAATAAAAAAAATGGATGGGTCTAATGGTAGTTTAATATTGTATAATTTTTCCAAAACTAACCTAATTCCTTCCCAAAATGGTTGTTCTTTAACACAAGATCAAACAGCAAGTAAAAAAGTTCCAGTACATAGTCCACATCTGAAACAAGAATCCAAATTACTAAAACCATATTTTTTCAATTTCTCCAGAGATAAATATAACTGGTGTAAAAAATTATAATTAACCATTCCATATCGTACATTCGTCAATTTAAATACACTATCATAACATGTATCCACCCAATTATCTTCTGGTAAGTAAAGGTTAAATCATTTTCCCATTTAAGCTTTGACTTCTCCCATTCTGGTTTATCCATTCTATCTTGCAACACTTGATACAGAACTGAAATATAACCCTTCTTTGGTATAGAGGAAATCAAAGATACAAATTTTGTCAATACAGGTAAAATCATCTCTTTACCATAAATATCTTTTACCAAAACTCTAAGCTGGTGATACACAAACAAAGAATTTTCAGAGATATCAAATCATTCCCTCAATTGGTTAAAGGAAAGAAGTTGTCCTTCCTCAAAACAATTCTGCAACATCTTTATACCCTTAGAATCCCAACTCTTTAAATGATTATCAAACATTGAAAAAGGAATAAACTGATTATTATATAATGGTATTAAAATTGATCATTTACCTTTTGATCCTAAAATCTTATTTCTTTTAGTCTAAACCTTTAACAAATGTTTTAATACTGGCATATTACATTCCAGCAACAAATTCATATTCCATCGAAATATAAATTGATGCACCTCAACTTCAGAAATGCAAGCCATCTCCACTTTCGCCCAACTTGCAGGTCGATCCATGTCCATCAACCTGCTAACAAATTTCAACTGAGCTGCTTCATAATAATTTTGAAAATGAGGTAACTGAAGCCTACCCAATGCATATTTCTATGTGAGTTTATACAATGCTACTCGCGGTAATTTACCTTTCCATAAAAATTCCCTCACCGTTTTATTTAAATCCTGGAAAAAACCCTTTGAAAGGGAACATGGTATCGACTGAAATAAATACTGAATTCGAGGAAAAATATTCATCTTAATACAGCTTACACAACCAATTAAGGTTAATGGAAGACCTTTCCATTTAATTAAATCCACTTTCATCTTTTTTAATAAGGGAACATAATTTTACTTATTTTAAGATTGATAATCAGCATTTAAAATTACTTCTAAATATTTGAGTTTATCTGACCATTGTAATTATATAATACTTTTATATTTTGAATAGTCACCCTGTCCAACTGGTAAAATTTCACTCTTATCCCAATTAATTTTATATCCAGAAATTTCTCCAAATTGTAATAAACATTCCTGCAATTGTAGCAATGACTGTTTTGGTTCTGTCAAATATATCAAGACATCATCTGCAAATAAATTAATCTTATATTCCTCATCCATAACTCTCATCCCTCTTATCTTTTCATTCTGTCTTATCATCTGAGCTAATAGTTCAATAGCCAATGCAAACAAGGCTGGTGACAATGGACAACCTTGCCGAGTCGAACATGTCAATTTAAATGGTAAAGAAACTTGACCATTTGTCACCAACCTGGCAATTGGGGTTGTACATAAAGCTTTAATCCAACCAATAAAAACTGTGCCAGATTTAAACTTCTCTAACACCCTAAATAAAAAGTCCCATTCGACCCTATCAAAGGCTTTTTCTGCATCTTGCGCCACCACCATTGGGTGGTTGGGCTGCTTTCAATATGCATTGACCAAAGTTATCAACCGAAGGATATTATCTGATGCATTCCTATTCTTAATAAAACCTGTTTGATCAATATGTATCAACTTAGGTAGGTACTCAGCAAGCTGATTTGCTAACACTTTTGCTATAATTTTATAATCTACATTCAATAAAGAAATAGGTCTACACAAAGACACTTTCAACGGGTCTCTATCTTTTTTCAGAATTACAGTGACAAAAGCACTCAAACAAGATTCTGGTAACACCTGTTCTTCAGTTATTTGTTTGTAATACATCCCCAATTACAGAAGATAAACCTTCATAAAAGATTTTATAAAATTCCACAGAAAATCCATCATCCCCTGGTGGCTTTCCATTTGGCATCTCTTGTATAGCCTCCTTAATCTCAAAATCTGTAAACGGAGATTCCAATTCCATAACATCCTCCTCCCATAATACCGGTAATGTTAATTTAGATAAATAAAATTTAATTAAAACATTATCCTGCTTCCCTTCAAAAGTATATCACTTTTGATAGAATGAATAAAACTGGTCATTAATTTCCTGAGGTTTATAGTTAACAATTGAATTCTTTTTAACAGCATTAATGGTTGCGATTCCTGTTCCATTTTTAATTGCCATGTAAATACCTTATGTGCCCTCTCACCCAATTCATAATAACACTGCGTAGATTGATTAATTAAATGCTCAAATTGTTAGGTTTGTAATGTATTGTAACGTAATTTCAAATTTGCCAAAGCTGCTTTTTTTAAATCTTCTGTCACATCTTTCTGAAAATCTTTCTCTAACTCAACAATTTGTTTCTCCAACTCTAAATTTTCTGCCATATATTGTTTCTTAATTTTCATAGTATAACTAATAATCTGCCTTCTTAATAAGCTTTCAAAGTATCCCATAATACAAAACAACTATCTAGAGAATTAACATTCTCAGCCTGTTCTTTAACAAAAGTAACAAACTCAGGTTTTTTCAATAACATTGTATGAAACCTCCATCTGTAGGATGAACGTACCACTTCCAAACTTACACAAGAAAAAAACAGTAAGGAATGATGTGATATAACCCTACTTTTATACTGTCATATTCTACCCTGTAAATGTGCCAAAACCTAAAAAAAATCTATCCTGGAAAATTAATCAAATCGAAATGAATAAAAAGAAAAATCTTTCTCCGTAGGATTAACTCTTCTCCAAATATCCACCAAATTTAAATCTTTCATCAAAGCCCCAATTTGTATCACCATCTTTGATTTCCTTATACTTTTCAGGGACCTATCCAATAAAGGGTCCAGAACACAGTTAAAATCTCCCCCGACTAGAATATTTTCATTAGTCTGATTTAACAACAAAAAACTTCTGAAATAAAATGTGCTTCATCTATATTAGGTGCATAAACATGAAGCAAAGTCCAAGCTTCAGCAAATATTTTACAATTCACCCTCAAAACTCTCCCATCATTTCCTCCCAAAGATTGTAATTCAAAAGGCAAACTCTTATGAATTAAAATCGCTACGCCTCTCGGCCAAGAATTAAAAGAAGAAGAAAACACATGACCAACCCAATTTCTCTCCAATTTCAAGAGTTCTTGTTCAGTCAGTTGTGTTTCTTGCAAGAAAGCAATGTCAACTTTCATTTTTTTATTATAGGCCAAAACTCGTTTCCGTTTAATTGGATTATTCAACCCCTGAACGTTAAAAGTTGCAAATTTCAAATTAGATATTTCTACAAACTAACAATATATTCACCACTATAAAATATTGCTCCCCTCATAAATCCTGAAAAACACAATCCCTCCCCTATAAAACATCAAGAAAAAAATTAAAGAAAAAAATCACCCCTTAATGCCCTAAAAATTTGGGTGTGGTAAAACCCACTAGCAGCAGATGACTGTCAAAGATTTCAGTGCCGTCCACCCCCCCCCCCCCCCCCCAGCCATTATTCAGTGAAACACAATGAAATATAATCAACCCAGTGCTTCCAGTCCCAATGATTGTTCCGGGTCTTCAATATCAAGAAGACTTTTGTCAGCTCTTATTTCTTCCCATTCTTCCCATTCCCATTCCTATTTGCCCTTCTTTAAGGTGACAAAGATAAAGATCGACCATTCCCTCGCAAATCTGGCAACGAATTGGCAAAAATTAATGCATCATGGTCATTTTCAAAAAATTGAGATTGAAAATTGCCATAAAAAACTTTTAACACCACAGGATAATGAAAAGCAAATTTATAACTCTTCTGCCACGATACTTCTCTGGCTGAGTTAAATTCCCGACGTCGCTTGACTCAAATCTGGATTAAAAAATACTCTATTATTTTGAATCAACATTGGAGTTTGACTTTGTCGGGCCTTCTGCACCGCCAGTCGTAATATCATTTCCCTATCTTGGTATTTCAAACAATTGCCGATTGTCCCGGAAATGGCTTCTTCCTTAATGCTCTACGTGCTTGATCCAACTCCAGACCTTCTGGAAAAAACTCCTTGCCCAACATCTCAGGAATCCATTTCTTGAAAAATTTTATCGGATCAGAACCTTCAATATCTTCTGGGAGACCCACTATTTTCACATTATTCCTCCATCTTTGATTTTCCAATGCATCAATTTTTGTCAATAATTCCTTTTCCTGAATCCCCCAAATCCACAAAAGAATCTTCCACATTTTCCATTTTTTCCCTATTATCTTCCACTTGATTTTTACATTCAAAAAAGCTGCTTCAATTTAAAAAAAATTTTCTTGTACAGTGTCTACTGATTTTATACATCTATTAACATCACTTTTAACTACAGCCATATCTTGCTTCATATTGGTCATTTCTTCACACATAGTACTCATTTTAGTTTTCACTTCCAAAAATCCTCGAGTCATCTGTTTCAACATAGTATCCATTTGCACACACAGAATTCATTCCGGGTTCCATCACCTCCCTTTGAGGCCTACCTTCCCTAGTCTCGACCTCTATTTGTTCCTGTGTACTTCCCAGTAAAGTTAGGTCCTCTTCTTCAGTCACAGCCGGTCCTCTTCCGGTGTGGCAATGGGTCTGAACACCCAAGGATGACACACCAATCTCATCAGGGCGCCGTCGCTCAGGCTCCCCCACAGCCCACACCCGTTCCAATAAGTCGCGTACCCTTGAAGCATTGCGCATGCCTGGTAGAACCACTGATTGCGCAGGTGCGTCCTCCAACGCTACACCGCATGTCCCCGGTTCACCCGGCAACATCGCGGGCTCGAGGGCTCCTCTCTCGGCTGGACCGCCCGGGTCAGCACCAGCCGACCTTGTCGTCAAGCCGGCGCCATCTTGCGGAGGCAGGATCGGCGCTGCCGTCATACTTAGCCGAGCAGGAGTCCTCTGAGGCCTGGGGACTCCCATCGACCACTTTGTGGTTTCAACTGGACAGGCAGGCCTCAATTCTTCAACACTTTTATAAGGTAGTTTCTTCTGTAATTGAGCTTTCGTTTTTTTCACATTAGTAGCCATTACAGTCCTCCAGTATTCCAAAAACTGTGAATACTACTTTTAATCACTTTGTGAATTTTAAAAATGGGTATTTAAAAAGCTAGCTGGGGGAAGGTGGATTTGCACGTCTGTCTTCTACGCCATCTTGCCATGCCCCACCATGAAGCAATGTTTTTTTAAAATTCTTTATTTATCGCACTATGAACCATATCAACCAATATATTTACAGATGCATCTCTTTAAATATTCACAGTGACATTTTCTCTTTCCTCCACCCCCCATCCCTCCCTTCCCCCTTCCCACCCCCTCCAAAAACAGTAAATATTGAACATATAAAATACAATATAACAATATCTTTATACAAAAGGAATAGAAACAAAAAATACGCATCATCTACTTATTCACATTAAATCTGATCGTGTTTATCTTCTTATCATTTTAGGTGGTGGTGGTCCGAGGCCTGCTCTTTCTGTTATGTTCCAGATATGGTTCCCAGGTTTCCCCAATCATTATAACTTTGTCTTTTAAATTATGTGTGATTTTTTTTCTCCCAATGGGATACACTTAAACTTGGTTATATATTCCATTAATGTTTATAGTCATATAGTCCAACATAGTCATCTTATATCTTTATTTTCAGTTCTTTTCCGCCTCTTCACCATCTCCAACCCCTTTTTTCCATTACTGTTTTTAGTTTTCCTTTTTAATCTCAATATATGATAACGCACTTAAGACATGAAATACCCCAACAATCCCCACAAGCAATAACCTTTAACCCCAAATGAACCTCCCCTCCTTGGATTGCCCCTTGTCCCTTGACGACAACCACAATTCCCCTTTCCATTCAGTTTGCGAACTTACTCGCAAGCGTCAACCGATTTCGCAGTGACCATTATTCTCCCCCACCAGCCCCCCAGAGAACACTTTTTTCCTTACATATAACAAAGCTCTCTCTCTTTTTTTCCCCCCTTCTTCCCCCTTCTCCATCTTTAAATCTTTATATATACATTATCTTTACTTTATATTTTTACATATTTTTGTATATTTTCTTGCTGGTCACCCTTCTTGTCACTCCTCCTCCTCTCTTCTCCTGTCCTGCAAATGTTCAGCAAATTCTTGGGCTTTCTTTGGGTCCGAAAAGAGTCTATTCCATTCCCCAGGAATAAATACTTTGAGTACTGCTGGATGTCTTAATATAAAGTTATAACCTTTCTTCCATAAGATTGTTTTCGCCATGTTGAATTCCTTCCTCTTTAAAAGTTCGAAGCTTATGTCCGGGTAAAAAAATATTTTTTGTCTCTTATTTTCCAACGGCTTATTGTCTTCTCTAACCTTCTTTCTTGCCTGCTCCAGTATGTTTTCTCTTGTCGTATATCTTAGAAGTTTTACCAATATGGATCTTGGTTTTTGATGTGGTGGCGGTTCCGGTACTAGCGCTCTATGCACCCTTTCGATTTTTATTTCTTCTTGTGAGTCTGTTATTCCCAGCACCTTTGGAATCCATCCTTTTATAAATTCCTTCATATCTGACCCTTCTTTGCCTTCTTTCAGGCCCGCTATTTTTATGTTGTTTCGCCTACTGTATTTTTCCAATACGTCAATTTTTTGTGACAATAAATCTTGTGTCTCTTTAATTTTTTTTTCGCTCTCTTCCAACTTCCTCCTTAAATCATTTATCTCCATTTCTACAGAAGCCTCTCATTCCTCCACATTTTCTGCTCTTTTCCCTATTTCAGTCATGACCAACGCTAAGCTTTGCATTCTGTCTTCAGCTCTTTTCATTTTTCTTTTGATTGAACTAAATTCTAACAATAGCTATTCTTTTAATGACCTCATTTGTTCTTCAAAAAAGGCTTTATCTAAACTTTGTCCTTCTATTTTACCTTCTTCTTTCCTTTGAAATTCTTGGTCTTCTTCCTCCTCTTCTTCTGTGTCTATATCTATGTCTGTGTCATTTTCTCTTCTCTGTATCTGTATATCTTCATCCTTCTCTGGTGAGCTGCTTCTGTATCCTTGCTGTTGGGCCTCCCGCTGCAGGCCGACTCGCTGCTGGGCCTCCTGCCGCAGGTCGTCCCCCTGCCAGTCGCCCCATTGCCGCTCATCTTCTTCCCGCACTTCATTCCCTTTCTCACCACTCTTCTTTTCTTTTTTCTTGTTTGCTTCCCCCAGCCGAATGCCCCAATACTGGGCGTCTCTCAGCTGGCCTCTCCTCAGCTGAGTCCCCCTCCCGCCGGTTTTAACCTTTTCTTTTACTTGCGCACTGCACAACTCTTCGTGCCTGCGCAGTTGTGCACCTCTTCTTGGCTCTGAGAGCCATTTTTGAAGTCCACCGGTCGGGAGGACACCACTCCTCTGGGGACTCACCAACACCGGAGATTGGCCGCTCCTCTCCACGGTGGCTCTCTGCTCCGACGTGCAGGTAAGGCCTTCTTCTTTCTTCTCCAGTGATTTTCCTTCTTCCCTTTTCTCTGTTATTCTTATGATTTTTCTTTTGGTTGCCATCTTCTGTCTCTTCTCTATAACTTTATCTTTCTCTTCTTGTATTTTATGTTTATTGAGCTCTGTTTTTTTTCCTTTTCTCTGGAGAGGCTGGTTCCACTCGACCAGCCACTACTTCATCATGTGACTCCTCTCATGAAGCAATCTGAAGGGCAGAGATGGCTCCTGCTGGCCAGGTCTTTACCTGCTTCGTGGCTGGTCTGGTGCATCTGACAAGTGGTCTATGTGCTGGGATTAGCATTACAGAGATATGGTCTGAGTAGATGAGATGGAGGTGGGGCTCTGCCCGATACACATCGGGGATGTTTGTGCATACAAGGTTGTGTGATGGGGGGGGGTGTGTACGATGGAGAGGAGGGGGTGTGTGATGGAGGGGAGATATTCTCTATCTTGATGAGTTTCACTGAAGAAAGCTATCCATTTATTAATTCCTATTAGTGAGATGTTGTCCGCCCAAATATCTGCCACAGTTCCCACATCACTCTGGACATAATGTAGAACATATCCTGAGCGTATCCTGGTTTTCGATTCTCATCTGGAATTATTTACCGTTATGATTCTGGTGGGTCTTGAGCTTGAAAAGTTTCCTTTACTTGGAAAATCCAGAGAGAAATAAATGGGTGGCCCTTGGAGAACTAGAACGGGAGAAGCTGGGATGAGGACTGGGAATCTTTCGGGAGATCACTCAGAATCCCTGTGGCCATGTTTATGTACATTGTAAGGTTAATGCTAGAGTAAGTTCTGTGCTCTGTGACCTTCCACCCACCCCCTCCCCCAATAGCCCCCTCTCCCCCCACCCACCCAGAAACTCCACAGGCTGTCTGGTGTTTGAGAGAAAGAGAGAGAGAGAGAGAGAGAGAGAGAGAGAGAGAGAGAGAGAGAGAGAGAGAGGGAGTGTAAAAAATAGAGAGAGTTGTCGAAGGAGAGAGAGGGGAAAGAAAGGGGGACAAGAAAATGAGATAGAGAAAGGGAGAGTGGGGGAGAGAGAAAGATAGGGAAAGGGAAGGAAGAGAGAGAGAAAAAGAGGAGTCAAGGGGAGAGAGAGGGTTGGAGAGAAGGAGACAGAGAGGGGGAGAGAGAGAGGAGAGAGAAGGAGAGGGAGAGAGAGCTAGTGAGAGAGTTCAGTCATGTTGGACAAAAACCACAGAAACAGGCCCATGCAGTGGAAACAATCTCCCTGCTTCCATTTTATCTATTCCTTCAATAATTTTATGTTTCTATGAGATTTCCACTCATCCTGGTAAACACCAATGAATATAATCCCAGGTACCTCGATCTCTCCTCATAAGCAAAGCCTGTCATTTCCAGAATCGACCTTGAGAGTCATGAATCTCCTCTGCACCACCTCCAAAGCCAGTCTATCCTTTTTCCATTAAGGAGACCAGAACTGCATGCAGTACTCCAGTGGTCTCACCATTTCCTGCTCTGAAATTCAATGCCATAAGATACAGGAGCAGAAATAGGCCATTCAGCCCATTGAGTCTGCCCCACCATTTAATCATGAGCTGATCCATTTCCCCACTCAGCTCCATTGCCCGGCCTTCTCCCCATAACCTTTGATGCCCTGGCTGATCAAGGACCTATCAATCTCTCACTTAAATCCTCCTCCAGAATCATCTGTGGCAACAAATTCCACACATTCACCTCCCTCTGTCTGAAGAAATTCCTCTGCATCTCTGTTCTAAATTGACGGCCTTCAATCCTGAAGTTGCGCCCTCTTGTCCTAGACTCTCCCACCATGGGAAACAACATCTACATCTACTCTGTCCACGCCTTTCAACATTCAAAATGTTTCAATGAGATCCCCCCCCTCATTCTCCTAAATTTCAACAAGTTCAGGCCAAGAGCTGTCAAACGCTCCTCATATGATAACCCTTTCATTCCCGGAATCATCCTTGTCGAACCCTCTCCAACTTCAGCACATCCTTTTGTAAATGAGGGCCCCGAACTGCTCACAATTCTCCAAGTGAGGTCTCCCCAGGGCCTTACCACATCCCTAAAGCAATGTCTCTAACAATAAAAGCCAACACCCTATCTTGATAATCCACTGCAGCTGCAAACTAACGTTTTGGAGATGTTCACAGCTCAAGTTTATTTCATCCGATTGCACAACTGCAACCTGACAAAACCGTGTTCTCCACCATCAGTGCAAAACACGCAGACACACAACCAGACATAACACACACATGCAGGACAAGTATTTCATCTGTACAAATAAATAAATAAATACATAGATGAGTGTCTCGGAGGGTCAGCGTGAATATCTCCTTTGGTCGATCAGCATCCTCACTGCCCATGGGATGAAGCTGCTCCTCATCCTGGTGGTGCAGACTCTGATCCCCTGTAGCTCTTCCCCGAGGGGAGCAGCTGAAAGACAGATCGACCGATACATGGTGAGGAATCCTTTCGAGGTACATGAACCAAGTACTGGCAAATGAGACTAGCCCAGAATGCCCTCTTGGCCAGCATGGATGTGTTGGACTGAGTGACCTGCCCTATGCTGTATAGATCCAATGTGATATCTCTGAGAGGAGGCACAGCCTTGTTGGGCCACATGGCCTTATTGGGCCACATGACCTCCTCATAGGTTACAAGAAATGTGCCGTTATTCCTGCTGAGGTCTCCAATTCAGCTTCAGTGCAAAGAGAAGCACCAAACGATTTAAACAAAGAAGAAATTCAGCAAGTCAAACATTGTCCTTTATTCTTTCTTTCTTTGGCTTGGCTTCGTGGACGAAGATTTATGGAGGGGTAATGTCCACGTCAGCTGAACCAACGTTTCGGGCTTCAGCCCTTCATCGAGATATGGAGAAAAATGTTGGCAGGTTTCCTGGTAAAAAGATAAAGGGAGGAGGGGTGGGGGGAGGAGCACGGTTCCAAAGGCAGGAGGGAGGGAGGGCACAGCAGCGAGCAAGGGGAGGAGGGATGGCTTTGTGAATGGAGAGGGAAGGGAGGTGGGGAGTTGGAGGAAAGGAGACAGAGGGATGGGGAGGGGAGGGAGAATGGAGAGTAGGTGAACAGAAACCAGTGTAGTGAACAGGAATTCACTGACTGTGTGTAGTTCAGATGACTAGCTTCTCCCTCGCCTACCCCAATATAAACCCTGGTTTTCCCGCCTTACCTCAAATTCATCTGAGGACTATTGTATCTACCGGCCACTGATTATACGCTATTAAAAGTGCTCCTCTCAAGTCTCTGAGTGCCATCAGTGGCATTACAACCGGAAAAATCGATGTTAATGCCATCCCGTTGGAGAGTTCCCAGACAGAAAATCAAGTGTTGTTCCTTCAAGATCTGGGTGGTCTTGGTGGGGTAGTACATGTAGCCATGGACAGACAAGTGAGAATGGGAATCAGGTGTGGAATTAAAACGGTCAGTTAGGTATCCTTATCTTTGCTCTATGAAGGTATGACAGAGTATATAGAGTATATAGATATGTTTTTGGGAGATAAATTGGGAAAGGTTTGTTAGAGTAGGTCACATACAAACACTTTAAAACAGATCTTATTTGAAATACTGGAGCTCTGCCCAATGCTAGACATATCAGGGCCTCACACCTTTTGCAAGAGCTTTGACGAGTGCTTGAGACTTCACTAATGGATTGTTGTGTACCAGAGGCAACAGATGAAAGAGATTGTTGGATCCACTGTTGTCTGGAAGAGAACTTGCTGTTGTAAGAGGGTCATGAGGAGAGGACTGGCTGTCTAATGTTGCACTTGGAATAAGGGAAACAAAAAGGAACTCTGTGGTGACCTGAAAGAAAGAGGTTATCATCTGGAGAACCCTGAAGGGGCAAGTTTTGTCAGCAAGACATTGAAGTGGCTGATGTGAGAACATCAGTTGTGGATGTCCTGGAATGACAAATCTCTCTCTAAAAATTGACAAGAACATTCCTGAGCGGTAACCATTTACCTTTCAAGCACCAACGCCTGGTGAACTTTATAAATATTTAATTCTGTGCACAGTATAACAATTGCCTGATACCAGTGAACTTGGAGGAATGAGAAGTGAGATTGGACTGTGAACCAAAGAACTTTTCTGAACTTACACATACATTACACACATGTGCTCTTAGAATTAGAAGAGGGTTAAGTTAGGTTAAGTAAGTCAATAGAGTTAAGTTAAAATGTGATTCTATTTTATAACCATATAACCATATAACCGTTTACAGCGCGGAAACAAGCCATGTCGGCCCTTCAAGTCCGTGACGGTTCACTTGAACAACTCCACTAGCTCCCCCCTCCCGCTCTCCGCCCATAACCCTCCAACCCCCTCACATCCATGTACACATCCAACCTTCTCTTAAATGACAGAAGGGACCCTGCCGCAACTACCTCCTCTGGAAGATCCTTCCATTCTGCCTCCACTCTGAGTGAAAAAGCATCCTCTAACATTTCTCCTCAAGTTTTTCACCCTTACCCTTAACATGCCCTCTTGTTCCATCCACCCCTGCCCTCACGGGAAAGAGTCTATTTACGTCTAGTCTATCTATTCCCTTCATAATTTAAAAAACCTCTATCAAATCCCATCTCAGCCATTTACATTCCAATGAATAAAGTCCCAGTGTCCTTAATCTTTCTCTGTACTCCAGATGCTGTAAGCCAGACATCATCCTTGTAAACCTTCTCTGCACCCTCTCCACCTTATCTATATCCTTCCTATAATTTGGAGACCAGAACTGAGCACAGTACTCCAAACCTGGCCTCACCAACGCCTTAAACAGCCGCAGCATCTCCTCCCAGCTCCTATACTCTAGACTATGATTCATGAAGGCCAGCAGACCATATGCCTTCTTAACCACCCTGTCTACATGGGAATCCACCTTCAGTGAACTCTGTACCATAACCCCCAGGTCCCTCTGTTCCTCTGTGGACCTCGATGCCCTCCCCTTAACTGTATATGTCCTATTCTGGTTATTTTTTCTGAAATGCAGCACCTCGCACTTGTCTACATTAAATTCCATCTGCCATCTTTCAGCCCACTCTTCCAAACAAACCAAATCCTTCTGTAATCCAAGAAAATCTACCTCAGTAACCACCACTCCCCCTATTTTTGTATCATCTGCATATTTGCTTACCCAGTTAACCACACCTTCCACTAAATCACTAATATAAATGATAAACAACAAGGGACCCAGCACCAATCCCTGAGGCTCCCCGCCTGTCACAGGCTTCCAACCTGACAGACAGTTGTCCACCATGACTCTCTGCTGTCTATCTCCCAGCCACCTCTGAACCCATGTCACAATCTCTCTACTAATTCCCAGTGACTGAACCTTCCTTATTAACCTTCCATGTGGAACCTTATCTAAAGCCTTACTAAAATCCAAATAGATCACATCCACCGCTCTACCTTCATCCACCTTTTTTGTCACCTCCTCAAAAAACTCAACAAGGTTCGTCAAACACGACTTTCCTTTTACAAACCCCTGCTGGGTGACCCTAATAAAAGCAACTTTTATTTAAGTAACCATTGTCGTGGTGACTATCTATTGCTGCTGGGTTTTGGGGTCCCCTGGGCTCGTAACAAAGGACACTGTTTGACCTGCTGGGTTTCTCCATCATTGTGTTCTTACTTCAACCACGGTGTCTGCAGACTTTTGTGGTTTACTATACAAAGAAGATAATGTCACCCAAATGTCAAAAGATACAAATATCTCAATTCCTTCTTAATGGCTTTCAAGCATTTTAGAATCTTGGTAGTGAGATTTGAGCTCATCCTCATCTCGACTCTTCTGAGGGGCTGGAGTAACAGGGTTGGAGTCACGAGGAAGAGAGGAGCTGGTAATTAATCGAGGTTTCTGCTGGCCGTTATCCAATCCAGCGCAGCTTCCTGACTACAAATGAATTGCCCATTGCTCAGGAAATGACAGTTCGCCTGAGATGGATATTTTGTTAAATGAAGTAACTGCAGTGGTTCTGTCATGCAGCATCTGTACTCCAAAGGTCAGTGTCCACTGCACTGTCAACACTGCCTATCCCTCCTCCTCCCTTCCGGTGCACGGGGAGTGAGGCCCTGTCAAGAGGTTAACACCTAAACTGCCTGCCAGATCTCGACCTCTTCTCCCTTCCTGTGCCAACTAATACCATCGGTTTTCAGCTGATAGAACACTACAGCACAGAAACAGGCCCCTTCAGCTCTTCTACTCCATGCTGAACCAATTTTTCTTTTGCCTAGGCCCACTGACTTACACCCAGTCCATTGCCCTCCATACCTCTCCAATCCATGTACCTGTCCAATTTCTTAAATGTTAAAAATGAGCCCATGTCGATGCAATCATGAAGCACGCTCGTCAGCGGCTGTACTTTGTGAGGAGATTCGGTATGTCACCGAAGACTCTCGTAAACTTTTACATGTGGACCATGGAGAGCATTCTGGCTGGTTGCATCACTACCTGGTCCAGAGATGCCAATGCCCAGGACAAGAATAAACTCCAGAGGGCTGTTAACTCAGCCTGCGACGTCACGGGCACCAGACGTCACTCCATCAAGGACATCTACAAGAGGCGGTGCCTTAAAAAAGCAGCCTCTATCCTTAAGGACCCCCACCACCTATGGCATGCCCTCTTCATTCTGCTACCATCGGGGAAAACGTACAGGAGCCTGAAGAAGAGCACTCAGTGGCACAAGGACAGCTTCTTACCTGTTGCCATCAGATTCCTGAACGATCAATGAACCACAGACACTGCCTCTCTTTGACCTTTCTTGCACTATTTTTATTTATTGATGGAAGAATGTTTTCCCGGGACACTGCCAAAAAACAATGAACTTCGTGACTTCTTCCTGACTATAAATTCTGATTCTAACATTCACCAATTCAGCTGGCAGCCTGTTCCACACTCCCACCACCCTCTGTGTGAAGAAGTTCCCCCTAAACCTTTCTCCTTTCACCATGTCCTCTGGTTTGCATCTCACCTACCCTCTGTAGAAGAAACGTACCTTTTTCTGTCTATCTCCCACATAATTTTAAATACATCGATCAAATCTCCCCTCATTCTTCTCCGCTCCAGGGAATAAAGTCCTAACCTGTTTAACATTTTCCTGTAACTCAGTTCCTGAAGTCCAGGCAACATCTGAGTCGATCTAGTAAAATTAGAGTTATCACAAGGTGAAAGTGACACAAGGGATGGTAAAGTTCTTCAATACCACAGTCAATATCATTCACAGTCTTCAAGATCTTGGTTCAGCACCCTCCTCTGGCTCAAGACTGGATGAAGGGGTTCCAGACTGTAGAGCGACCAATAACCACAAGGCAAGTGATTAAAGGCTTTAATATCCTGAATCATCCAGCACATTTCTGGCCTGAATCCAAGGCTGGTACTGAGGGAGGAGTTACCAGGTCGGAGGTGGGACAGCCTGAGTAGTCCAGTGAGGTCCCCCACCGGCATTACCGTGTTCCACCACACAGGTATCGAAAACAGGATGAGAGAGGGGGCCTAGGGCGCTGGAGGCTTCCTGGTCATGTTGGAGTTGGAGGGTTGCACCTGGAGCTTGGGCTGCCAGTGGTTTGGACCAAAGGCTGTGTGGCTGTGGACGCTGTGGGAGCATTGGAGGCGAATCCAGGGACACTCGGCAACTCGGGGGGGTGGGGGGGGGAACCCTTTTGTGCTTCTCCTTCTCTAAGAGGCAACCAGGCAATTTCTGCTGATACAGATCTTTGCCTTACGGTGGACTAAAGGAAATTTTGTGCAATATTGCATTTTCTGTTTTGTCACATGGCAATAAAAGGACCTTGCATCTTGAATCTCTGGAATTAGATCCTTGACTTAAGGTCAGTGAAGAAAGGAATCATCATCTCAGAATCAGAATTGGAATCAGGTTTATTGTCATGAACGTGTGTTGTTTGCCGGCAGCGGGTATTGTGCAGAACAAGGGGCAAAATTACTATAAGCTACAATACTGAAAAAAAAAGATTTTAAAAAATAAAGAACTAGTGCAAAAAGAAGGAGAGAAAGTGAGGTCATGTCCTCAGAAATCTGATGGGCAAGGGGGCAAGATGTTTTTAAAAGTTGAGTGTGTGTCTTCAAGCTCCAGCACCTCCATCCTGATGGTTGTAGTGAGAAGGCATGACCTGGGTGGTGAACGTCCTTGATGATGCAGGCTGCTTTCTCGAGGCATGGCCTCTTGTAGATGTCCTGATGGAGATAAAACTAATGGTGCTGGCTGAATTTACAACCCTCCGTCTCCTCTTCCTGTTCTGTGCATTGGCACCTCCAGACCAGACACTGGGCTCGTAACAATACTCTTTATTTGTTTGTAAGCTGTGGTCAATCAGTGCCAATACAAACATTCTGATTGGTTGCATCAGAGGACCCCAAAACCCAGCAGCAATAGATATTCACCAAGACAAATGGTTACTTCAACAAAAATTACTTTTAATTATCTTTAAACATGAAAACAGAATCACACTTTAACTTAACTAGCCAAACTTAAACCCCTTCTAATTCTAAGTGCACGTGTGTGTAATGTGTGTGTAAGTTCAGAAAAGTTCTTTGATTCACAGTCCAATCTCACTTCTCACTCCTCCAAGTTTACTGTTTGCAGGCCATTCTTATACTCTGCACAGAATGTAACATGTATAAAGTTCACTTGGCTTTGGTGCTTGAAAGGTAAATAGTTACCACTCAGGAAGGTTCTTGTCAGTTTTCAGAGAAGGATTTGTTGTTCATTGGACACCCACAACTGATTCCTTTTCAATCAGCCACTTTAGTGTCTTGCCGCAGAAACTTTCCCCCTCAGGGTTTTCCAGATGCTTCTTTCTTTCAGGTCGCCACAGATTTCCTTTTTGTTTCCTATTTCATGTGAAACATGAGACAGCCAGTCCTCTCCTCTTGGATGAACCACAAAGGCTTTGATCAGGCTCTCACAACCCGCTTTCCAAATGGGGTTTTCCACAAGCTTGTCAGCTTGTCCTGTTCCAGTCCCAGCTGCTGCTGCCGACTGTAGAGCTGATCTCTCTCTCTCAGAGAGAAAACCTGTTTGACTTTCTCCGCTTGCAAAACCACATGACCCTTGTAGAACAACAAGTTCCTCTCCAGACAATTTGCGGCACTGACAAGTTCTTTCATCTGTTGCCTTTTTGTAAACAACAAGTCTCTTGGGCACTCTCCAAAGCTTTTTCAAAGTCTTTGAGGCCCTGACATGTCTAGCATGAACAGAGCTCCAGTATTTTAAATAAGATCTGCTTTAAAGCGCTTGTATGTGATCTACACTAAAAAACCTGCTGCAATTTACATCCCCAAAACATATCTATATAAAAAACAAACACCACATAATCTGTCTCAGTACACTGACTTGTTTCTTTCAGCACACATGAAATTAACCTTCTTTTTATTATTCACTAGGTACAACATTGCTTTCTCCAACTCCCCAAACCCCAGCCAGCTAAGCTCCTCTGACCTTCTCATTGGCTCTCAGCCACGTGTGATCTTGACGCTCTCATTCTCATCCTCCCAGCTCCACCCCCACCTCTCCCGCAGCCCCCGAGCCATGCAAGTAGGTGACTGATTGGAACTGTCCCACTACGGAACAGTCCGGACGGCTGACAGTTCGGCCTGACCTCGTATGACAGTGCAAGCCAGGCGGTGCACGGTCTGACTAGCAAGGGGTGCGACTGGTCCTCTGACTTTGGCGCCGATGACGAACCTGGACCATCGCTAAACACCTGCTTCAACATGTCGACGGAAACCATGTCAAATTTTCCATTCATGTACCTGCCCAAATTCTTCTTAAATGTTAAAATTGAGCCCTTGTTGATGTAGCATCGTAAGATCCAAAAAGGACCATCGTAAATGGCCTGAAGAGGATTGTGAACAGCATCACGAGTATTTGGCACATACACTGCAGTAAAGCCTGCTGCACAGGAGCAGGTCGGAGTAATCTCATGTTTTCCCGAAGATGATCAACATATCTAGCCAGATCATAGAGCGTTGTGCTTGGACTCAGATTCACAAACTCGCCTGGCAAGGTTAACGTAGTGCCATGTACTAACTTTGTTGCTGAACATCCAAGATCTGCCTTAACAGCAGTACGCACTCCAAGGAGAACAAAGGGCAAATGTTCAATCCACATAGATGCACCACCACCTGCTGTTTACGCTGCCTTCAATTATAACCACATAACAATTATAGCACGGAAACTTGGCCCTTCTAGTCCACACTAATCCAGGTACCCTCCTCTAATCCCACTTACCAGCACTCTGCCCATATCCCTCCATCTCCCTCCCATCCATATACTCATCCAACTCTTCCTTAAATGTCAAAATGGACCCTGCCTCCACCACCTTTCCCGGAAGCCCATTCCACACAGTAACCACTCTCTGAGTAAAGAAGTTCCCCCTTACGTTACTCCTAAACCTTCGCCCGTCAGCTCTCAACCCATGACCTCTTGTATCCATCTCTCCTACTCTCAATGGGAAAAACCTTTCCACGTCAACTCTATCTATCCCTCTCATTATCTTAAACACCTCTATCAAATCCCCTCTCAGCCTTCTACCTTCCAAGGAATAAAGACCTAATTTGCTCAATCTCTCCTTGTATTCCAGATGCAGAAACCCAGGCAACATTTTTGTAAATCTTCTCTGCACTCTCTCTATCTTGTTAATATCCTTCCTATAAATCGGTGACCAGAACTGCACACAGTACTCTAAATTTGGGCTCAACAATGCCTTGTACAGTTTCATCATTACTTCCCAACTCCTATATTCTATGCACTGATTTATATAGGCAAGCAGACTAAAGGCCTTCTTCACCACCCTATCAACATGCGCTCCTACCTTCAGGGAACAATGGGCCGTTATTCCTAGATCTTTCTGCTCCACTGCATCCTTCAATGCCCTCCCATTTACCACATATGTTTTGCTTTGATTATTCTTTCCAAAATAAAGCACCTCACACTTATCAGCATTAAACTCCATCTGACATCTTTCTGCCCACTCCTCTAAGCAGTTTAAATCCCTCTGCAATCTTTGAAAACCCTCTTCATCATCCACAATTTCCCCTATTTTAGTATCATCTGCATATTTACTAATCCAATTTACCACCCCATCCTCCAGATCATTAATATATATGACAAACAGCAATGGTCCCAATACCGAACCCTGAGGTACACCGCTTATCACTGGCCTCCATCCTGACAAACAATTATTTACTACTACTCTCTGGCACCTTCCTTCCAGCCACTGGTGAATCCATTTGACTATCTTCAAATTAATAACCAAGGACTTAGCCTTCCTAACTAGCCTCCCATTCAGAACCTTATCAAAGGCCTTACTGGAGTCCATATAGACAACATCCACTGCTCTACCCTCATCATCTCCTAGTCATCTCTTCAAAAAATTCAACAAGATTGGTCAAACACGATCTTCCACATGTTGAGTGTCCCTGATCAGACCCTGTCCCTCCACATACTTAAATATACTATCTCTAAGAACGCTTTCCATCAATTTACCTACCACACACGTCAAACTTACAGGCCGATAATTTCTAGGCTTGCTCCTCGAACCCTTTTTAAACAAAGGAACCACATGCGCAACACGCCAATCCTCCGGCGCAATACCCGTCTTTAATGACATTTGGAAAATCACTGCCAGAGCCTCCGCTATTTCCTCACTAACTTCTCTCAAGGTCCTGGGGAAAATCCTGTCAGGACCTGGAGACTTATCCACCTTTATATGTTTCAAAAGCTCCAGTACTAGCTCTTTCTTAAACACTATAGTCTCCATATTTACCCCCTTTGCTTCCTTTACCCTGCACAGTTCAATATCCTTCTCCTCAGTAAATACTGAGGAAAAGAAATTGTTCAAGACCTCCCACATGTCTTTTGGCTCCACACACATTTGTCCTTTCTGATTCTCTATTGGACCAATTTTATCTCTCACTTTCCTTTTGCTATTTACATATTTGTAGAAACCCTTTGGATTTATTTTCACCCTGCTTGTTATAGCCACCTCATACCTTCTTTTAGCTTTTCTAATTTCTTTCTTAAGATTCTTTTTGCATTCAATATAGTACCCAAACATCTTTTTTTCCCTGTTTCTTATATTTATTGTAGTACTCCCTCTTTTTTCAAACCGTTTCCAATATCCCTTGAGAACCATGGCTCTCTCAAACTTTTGACCTTACCTTTCAACCTAACAGGTATATAAAGATTTTGTACTTTTAAAATCTCTTCTTTAAAAGACCTCCATTTCTCTATTACATCCTTCCCAGAAATCAAATTGTCCCAATCCACCCCTTGTAAATCCTTTTGCATCTCCTCAAACCTAGCTTTACCCCACTCAAAAACCTCAACTCTGGGCCCAGACCTATCCTTTTCCATAATTACCTTGAAGGTAATGGTACCATGATCACTGGACCCGAAGTGCTCCCCCCACACATACCTCTGTCACCTGACCCATCTCATTCCCCAATAGTAAATCCAACACAGCTCCCTCTCGAGATGGTACCTCCACGTATTGATGTAAAAAGCTATCCTGCACACATTTTACAAACTCCAACCCATCCAGCCCTTTCACGGAATGGGTTTCCCAATCAATATTCAAAAAATTAAAATCCCCCACTATCACTACCCTGTGCTTATTACAAATATCTGCTCTCTCCCTACTAATTTGTTCCTCTAATTCGCATTCCCCATTTGGTGGTCTATAATACACCCCTATAATTGTAACTTCCCCTTTCCCATTCCTCAATTCCACCCAAATAGCCTCCCTGGATGAGCCTTCTATTCTATTGCACCTAAGCACCACTGTAATATTTTCTCTAACAAGTAGTGCAACCCCACCCCTCTTGCCTCCCACACCCCCCCCCTGGTTCTAACACACCTAAGGCAACTAAATCCAGGAATATTTAGCTGCCAGTCACATCCCTCCTGTAACCATGTTTCACTAATCGCTACCACGTCATACTTCCAAGTGTCAATCCACACCTTCAACTCATCCAACCTTCCTTACGATGCTCCTAGCATTAAAATATCTGCATTTTAGAGATTTCCCACTTTTTACTTCCTGTATGCCCCTATCTTTACCAACAGCTCCCTTATGATCTTTTGCAATTGACCTCTGTCCATCTTCGTATAGAGCACCCCCTTTTCTATCACCTGCCTTTCCTCCCCTCACTGTCTACAAGCTTTCTCTGATTGCACTCAACCTTCTCCTTGTTGTTCTTCATTTGGTTCCCTCCCCCCCCCCCCCAGACATTCTAGTTTAAAGTCTCCTGAGTAACCCTAGCAAACGTCCCCACCAGAATCCTGGTCCTCCTGGGGTTCAAATGCAACCTGCCTTTTTTGCACAGGTCACACCTACCCCAAAAATAGTCCCAGTGATCCACAAACTTGAATGCCTGCCCTTTGCTCCACCCCTTCAGCCACGCATTCATTCTCCATCTCATTCTATTCCTCCTCTCTCTGTCACGTGGCTTCTTTTTAACTCTCTACCTAACTCCCTGTACTCACTTTTCAGGACCTCTTCTCTATTCCTCCCCATGTCGTTGGTACCTACATGTACTATGACTTCTGTCTCATCTCCCTTCCCCTTTAGGATGTCCTGGACTCGAGCAGCAACATCCCGGACCCTGGCACCAGGGAGGAAAACCACCATCCGGTTCTCCTTGCTCTGTCCACAGAATCCCCTGTCTGTACTTCTATCGAGTCCTCTTTGACTATTACCCTCCTCTTCCTTTCCCTACCCTTCTGAGCCTCAGAGGCCGACCCAGTGCCAGAGGCACAGCCACTGACGCTTTCCCTAGGTGGGTTGTTTCCCCCAACAGTATCCAAAGAGGAGTACCTATTGTTGAGGGCCACAGCCATCCTCTCTACCACCTTACTATTCCTCTTCCCTCTCCTAACCATGACCCACCTGTCCTTCTCCCGTGGCCCTGGCGTGACCACCTGGTTGTAACTCCTATCTATGATGACTTTACTCTCCCTGATGAGAGCGAGGTCATAGAGCTGCAGCTCTAGTTCCCTAACACGGTTCCTGAGGAACTGCAGCTCAGCACACCTGGTGCAGATATGGATGATGGAAATGCTCAATGAGGCTGTTGGACTGCGGATGGTAAGCCTTACTGCATACATGGGTAGTGCCCAGATCAGTGAGATCTCAGAATGACACCAACTCGAACTGAGACCTTCAATCCGTTGTAATAGTGACTGAAACACAGAAAGATGGAATCCAACGATCCATGAAAGCCTCAGCAGGGATGTCAGTGATAGGAATGGCCTCCTGCCACCTGGTGGACTGGTCTTCACATGCGAGCAGATAAATATATCCCCGAGATGGTGGAAGCAGGCCTACCAGGTCTAGATGCAGGCGTTGGAAACGGGAATCTGGAACAACAAAATCCCCCAGCTTGGACTTCATGTGTCTGGAGACTTCGGAGCATTGATACATTGCCTATAAACCAACATCCCGTTTAACATGAGGTCAGGTAAAAGGCTCCGTAATCAGTTCGATTGATGATCTTCTACCAGGAAGCGATAGATTGTGAAGAGACTCAAAAATCTCCCACTTCATAGCTGCCAGCACAAAAGGCCTAGGTCTTCCTGTGGAAAAATCACAAACAAACTTTTCACCCAATTTACCTAGGGTCACTTCTTTGTTTGTAAGCTGTTGTAAATCAGTGCCGTTAGATGGTCTCCATGATACACCTTTAGAAACTTGCAAACGTTTTGGGTGACATGCCAGTTCTCCTCAAACTCTTAACAAAATAAATCTGTTGTATTTCTCAACAATTAAACTCAACACAGACACTCCTCAAGGATGTGTACTAAGTGCCCCACTGTACTCCCTCTATATCCACAACTCTACACCCAAACACTCTTCCAACTTCATCGTCAAATTCACTGACAACACCACAGTACTGAGCAGGGTATCAAATAATGATGAGATGGAACACATGAGGAGGTTGAAGTCTAGTGGCTTGGTGCTAAGATAAGCACCTCTCTCTCAATGTCAATAGATCATGTGGACAAGTGGGAGGGGTTGCATTTTGAAAGGACAGACCAAGAAAGGATATAAAGGACAGTAAATGGTCGGACACTGAGGTGTGCAGTAGAACAGAGGGATCTGGGAATTCAGATACATAATTCCCTGAAAGTGGCATCACAGCTGGATAGGGTTGTAAAGAGAGCTTTTGGCATCTTGGCCTTCATAAATCAAAATACTGAGTAGAGGAGTTATGATGTAATGGTAAAATTGTACAAGATACTGGTGATTCAAAATTTAGAATATTTGGAGTTTTGGTCACCTAACTTCAGGAAAGCTATTAATAAGAATGAAAGAGGGCAGAGAAGATTTACTAGGATGTTGCCTGAACTGTAGGAACTGACTTACAAGTTATGCTCAATCAGGTGAAGACTTTATTCCCTGGACTGTAGAAGAATGAGGGTTTTTTAAATTATGAGGGGGACAGAGTAAATGTTGATAGACTTTTTCCACAGAGAGTAGGTGATGTACAAACCAGAGGACATGGGTGAAAGGGGAAAAGTTTAGGGGGAACGGAAGGGGAACTTCTTCACACAGAGAGTGGCGGGAGTGTGGAACGAGCTGCCAGCTGAAATGGTGAATGCGGGCTCAATTTTAATTTTTAAGATAGGAGGGGTTTGGAGGACTGTAGACTGGGTACAGGTCAGTGGGATTAGGGAGAATAATAGTTCGGCATGGACTAGAAGGGCCAAAGGGCCTGTTTCTCACTGTAATGTTCTATGGTTCTATAGTTCTAAGACTCAAAGCTATAAAAGCAGAAATATGCTCTTCAGCCCATTGATTCTGCCCCACCATTCAATTATGAGCTGATCCATTTTCCCACTCAGCCCTACTGCCCGATCTTCTCCCCATTACCGTGGATACCCTGGCTAATCAAGAGCCTCTCAGCCTCTGCCTTAGATACATAACATTTCTGATGAAATGTCCAAGACCCAAAACATCATCTGCCTTTTGCTTCCTATGGATGCTGCATAGTTTCTCCAGCCCTTCTGCGATCTGCAGCCAATCGCAAGGCTGGACATGGTCAACTCTACTGTTGCTGGGAACTTGTGCACCAATGGGCCATGGAGCTTTCAGCCTCACGGCAACGGCTACACCGGAAATGAGGCTCATTGGTTGGCGAGGGCCTTGGTCATCCAAGGATCGGAGAATCAACGGGACAAAAGCAGGCCTTATGGCCCATCCTGGGCATGCCAGTCATCAAACACCAACCAGCATTAATTCCATTTACCAGCCAGGTCCCTACCCTTCTATCACATAGAACATTACAGCACAGTGTAGGCCCTTTTCCCCATGAAGTTATTCTGACCCATGTAAACCTACTCCACCACAATCTAACTCTTCCCTATCTCACACCCATAACTCTCCTACATCCATGTGGATTGAATTGAATTACTGAGAGCTGCTGCGGACTTTCAACCCTTAGGGTCCTAGTGTTGGTTTCTAGTCAAAGTATTGGCGGAGCAGATGTTTTGGTTTTTTATATAATTGGAATTGAGTGTTTTATGTATAATACATCTAATTTAGCTTGTAATTTAAGTAATTTTACGTAATGTTTTAAGTCTCAAGTCTAATTTGTGTTTAGTCTAAAGTGTCTTGTGTTTTACTCCAAAGATGCTCGTTATAACGGCCTCATCTTTAAGAAATGATCATCTTCGTATTTGTGTTGACTCTCCTGGCCTCAGATAAAAGTCTTGGCCTCGCTTTGGTCACGGTTGTCTAGGGAGCTGCAATGCCCTCCCAGATAGTTGGGGCTTCAAGGGCACGGGGCTGACTCGGCTGTGCCCGTGGGTTTAGGCAGCCTGTCACTGTCCACGTGTTTCTCCAACCCATTACTCTTCTGCCGGATGACTCTCTTGTCCAGTTTCCAGTCTTTTGTGACTGTTGAATTTGTGCTTTGTGCGTTTTTTGAATAACCGATGTAAAGAGCTTTGGAGCAACAGTCCTCTGTGTTTAAAATATGCTATATAAATAAGATATTCAATTAAAAAAATTCCCCTGGTATTTGCTTCTGTTTCCCCAGGACAAGGGCACTGGCCGTCCACCCTATCTAGGCCTCTCATAATCTTGTAGACCTCTATTAAGTCTCCCCTCATCTTTCATCTATCTGAAGAGAAAAGTCCCAGCTCTGCTAATCCTGCCTTGTAAAACACATTCTCCAATCCAGACAGGATCCTGGTAAATCTCCTCTGCATCTTCTCCAAAGCATCTCTACTCTCCCTGTAATGAGGTGACTAGAAATGAATGCGATACGTCCCTGCCTTGATAATTCAAGTGCTTGTCCAGACACTTGTTAAATGTGTGGGAGTTCCTGTCTCCACCCCTACCAGGTGCTGCGTCCAAAATTCCAAATACCCAGTGGGGGTAGCCATTCTACTTCCAGTCCCCTCTCCACCTTGCACCTCAATTCAAACTTCTGCCATGGGGAAAACCTTCCTGATGCTGCCTGCTGGGACTGCATACCTCAGCCAGCTCCCTCCTTAGCTACACTCGTCTCTGCAAGGCCAACAAAACTCTCTGTCCCAGGTCACCTCCTGGTGGATCTCACTCTCTTTGGTCAGTTACTTAAGAGTATGGATGAACAGAGGGACCTTGGGGTCAAAATCCATAAATCCCTCAATGAGGCCGGACAGGTTGATAGGATAGTTAAGAAGGCCTATGGGATGCTGGGCTTCATTAATAGAGGGGTTGAATTCAGGAGTAGAGAGGTCATGTTGCAACTCCACAAATCTCTTGTAAGACCACATTTAGAGAATTGTGTTCAGTTCTGGTCACCTCATTATAGGAAGGATGTGGAAGCTGTGGAGAGGGGGCAGAGGGGATTCACCAGGATGCTGGCTGGATTGGAAACCAAGTCTTAAGAGGCAAGGTTAGCTGAGCTGGGACTTTTCTCTTTGGAGCATAGAAGGATGAGAGGAGACTCAAGATGAGGTCAACAAGATTCTGAGAGGCATAGATAGGGTGGACGGCCAGCGTCTGTTTCCCAGGGAAGGAATAGCAAACATCAGATGACATCTGTACAAAGTGAAGGGAGGGAAGTTTAGGGGAGACATCAGGGATGTGTTTTTTACACAGAGAGTTGTTGGGGCCTGGAATGCCTTCCCAGGGATGGTGGTGGAGGCTGAGAGATTCTTAGACAGACACATGGATGGAAGAAAAATAGAGGGTTACAGGGCAGCACAATATCGAGGGCCGTAGGGCCTGTACTGTGCAGTAGAGCTCTATTTTCTATGTTCCCCAAACGTAATGTGGAACAAGAAGGCCCAAAGAGGGTGGGTAAAATGGAACCCTCACCCTCCACGTTGGAGATGATTGTGTTCTGAGCACTGCCAAAGTAGATTGCTGCCCACACAGGGTTGAGACATGTTGAGTGTGGAGGACTGTCAGTCTGTGTGCCGGGCTTGCAATCGTACTTAGATCCACTCCACCATCTCTGGGCTGACGAATGAACCAGATCCTGGTTGGTATAGCAGTTAACGCATCGCCTTTAGAGTGCCAATGATTGGGATTGGGTTTCGAATCCCGCGCTGTCTGTACATTCTCCCTTTCTGCATGAGTTATCACCAGGGGGTCCGGTTTCCTCCCGCTGTTCGGGACTGTGTGCTAAATGGGTGTAAATTGTGTGGCAGGGCCACGTGGGCCAAAATGACCTGTTACCGTGTTGCATGTCTCAATTTTAAAAAATAAAAATTTAAAATGTAAAAAAATTAAGTTTACAAATTTAACTGTTCCTCACTCATCCAACCTTAATCCACGTTATACACCATAGAGTCTGCAGCACATTGCAGAGACTGCTCTGGGATATACAAGCGCATAACATAAGAAATGGGAGAAGGAGTAGGTCATCTGCTCGGTCAATCAATAAGATCGCAAGCATTCATTTCGAGATCAATAAAATATAAGAGCAGAGATGTGAGGTAGGTAAAGTTATGCTTTTTTTTATAGTAGATATATATAGGTCAGCATAACATTGTGGACTAAGGGGCCTGTACTGAGCTGTAATAACCATATAACAATTACAACATAGAAACAGTCCATGGCTGAACACTTTCTCCAACCTAACCCCACTGACCTACACTCAACCAGTTCCCATCCATCTACATATCCATCTTCTTCTTAAATGCTAATATCGAGCCTGTCTCCACCACTTCATCTGGAAGCTCATTCCACACACCCACCACACTCTGAGTTAAGAAGTCCCCCCTCATGTTTCCTCTAAACTTTTGCCCACTAACTCTCAACTCAAGTCCTCTTGTTTGTATCAATACCCCTAATAATTTTAAATCCCTCAATCAAACTCCCTCTCAACCTTCCACGCTTCAAAGAATAAAGACCTAACTTCCCTATAACTTAGACTCTGTAATCCCAGCAACATTCTAGTAAATCTTCTCTGCACTTTCTCCAATTTATTGATATCTTTCCTATACTATAAAAAAGGTATGTTCTATGATGTTGAGGCTTTATAAGGCACTGGTCAGACCACACTTGGACTATTATGATCAGTTCTGAGCTCCATATCAAAGGGAAGATGTGTTGGCATTGGAGAGGGCCCAGAGAGGTTTACAAGGGTGATCGCCAGAGTGAAATGGTTATGACATGAGGAGCGTTTGATGACTCTGGGACTGTATGTGTTGGTGTTTAGAAGGATGAGGGGGAATGTCATTGATACCTATCAGATACTGAAAGGCTTGGATAGAGTGGACGTGATGTTTCCGGTGATAGGGGGGGTGGGGTCTGGGACCAGAGGGCACAGCCTCTGAATACAAAATCGTCCCTTTATAACAGAGATGAGGGGGAATTTGTTCAAAGAGGGTGTGCAAAATCATTGAGGACCCCTTCCACCCTGCACACAGCCTCATTCAGCTGCTCCCGTCGGGGAAGAGATACTGGAGGATCGGAGCCAGCACCACCAGGCTGAGGAACACGGGCAGTGAGAATCCTGATGACCAAAGGAACCGCTCACACTGACCCTCCAAGACTCTCATATCCACGACACAATATTCAACATTTCATTTGTACAGATGAAATACTAGTCCTGCATATGCATTGGTTGTCTGTGCGTGGGTTTTGTCTGGTCGTGTGTTTGCGTGTTTTTCGCCGAGGATCGGAGAACACTGTTTCCTCGGGTTGTTCTTTTGTAATTGGGTGACAATAAACTAGAACTTAAATTTCTTCACCCAGAGGGTGGGGAATCTGTGGAATTCATTGCTGTGGACAGTTATTGGGGACATTTAAAGGCAGAGGTAGACACATTCTTTTTTTTGTTGAGTATCTTACTTAAAGGTTTTTCCATACATGTAATTAGTGAAGCATTATACAATACAGTGAGTGTTTAAATTGAAGAGAGTTTTGATTGTTACATGATGGTTAGATCCCCTCTCCTATCCCAATCCCCATCCCTTCCCTTATCTAAGAATATATATGCAAAAGGTTTTATATACAGTAAAAGGAAGAAAAAAGTGATAAAAAAGAAAGAACAAAATAATACATTACCTTGGATTTCCTGGAGCATCGCATTCCAACTCATTGGAATTAAGCAGGACTTATATTGCCACTTCACATTAAGGAAGAAGGTTAATGAGAGTGGGGGCATTCAAACAAGAGGGCATGGACTGAGAGTAGAAGGAGAAAAGTTTAGGGGAAACATGAGAGTGGGGGCATTCAAACAAGAGGGCATGGACTGAGAGTAGAAGGAGAAAAGTTTAGGGGAAACATGAGAGTGGGGGCATTCAAACAAGAGGGCATGGACTGAGAGTAAAAGGAGAAAAGCTTAGGGGAAACAAGGCGGAATTTCTTCACGCAGAGGCTGGTGGGGGTATGGAATGAACTTCCGGCAGTGGTGGTAGAAGCAAGATTGATGTTAGTATTCAAGGAAAGGTTGGATAGGCATATGGACGGGAGAGGTGTGGAGGGTTATGGGCCAAATGCGGGTCAGTGAGACTAGGTGGGAGATGATCTTCAGCACGGACTCGTTGGGCCAAACTGGCCTGTTTCTGTGCTGTAAATGGTTAGATGGTTATATATGACTCTAGAGGCTGGAAGAACATTTCTACATCTTTATACGGGCCACAAATTTGTATAAAGCTTTGTATTTCTGCATTCTATCCTCCCATTCCTAAATGTGAATCCAATTTCCAAGTCACTGCAAATACATTTCCTCACTCCTGAAAAAGCTATTTTACCACATTTCATTTGATAAATTGATAACTTCAGCTTCAGTCTTGTTCCCCAATAAGAATAAATCTGGGTTTAATGGGAATACTTGTTCCATAAATTTCCTTAAGTCTGCCCAAAAGTGTTTTACCTTAGAATGTGAAGAAATCAAGTGTAAAAACCTAGATCCACCAATTTTAAAAGATTTATTTGAAATATGGAATAAAAATGATTATGAGATAGGTGCTTTGGAAAGATTGCTTACTAAGAAAGAAACAAATATGTTTATTTCTGAAATGTATAAGTTAATACAAAATAAAATGCCTAAGTTGAATGTTCATAAATCAAGAATGAAATGGGAACTTGACTTAAACAGGAAGATAGACGAAAATGTTTGGAGAAATTTGTGTAAGGATTTATGTTTTAGATGTGGACAAGAGATAAGTACTTTTTTCATTCGACTTGGACTTGTTCTGAAGTTAAGAATTTTTGGATACAAGTTAAATTGTTTTTGGAGAAAGTTTTAAAACAGTCTTCTGTTTGACCCGATGTTGTTTTCACTAGGGGACATTAAGTCGATTGTTTTAGGACTAAGACTGACTCTGTATCAAATTGAATTTCTACGTTTAACTTTGGCCGTTTCTAAAAAATGATTGGCCATCACTTTCCAAGTGATTTAGTTTTAGGAATGCAGAGATGGCGAACTGAAATGAAATTCTGTGTTCCTTTGGAAAAGATAACGTATAATTTGAGAGATAAATATCAATTTTTGTTAAAGTATGGAGCCCATATTTAAAAATTCTTGGTTTGAAGATTTCATCCCAACCCGCTCCGCTGGGTGTTTTGGTTTCCACAGCTGAATAGTTGAATATTGTTGACTTTAAGTGATGGTCTCCTTTCTTCTTTCTTTGTAGGTGGGTAGGGGAGGAGGGAGGGTGTTAGTGGGGTGGATGTGGGGGAGGGGGTTTACTCAACTATATGAATATGTTATAATTAATGTTACATGATTTAGAATTTATAAATAAAATAAAAAACTGTAAAAACCTATAAACGTTGATCTGATAAATCTGATTTCATTCTATTCAATCTTTGTAATGTTGAATATATACTGAAGCAATCTATATCTTACATTAATAGTATTTGTCATGCTGTTTTGGGGGTGGCACGTTCTTGATCAGGAAGAGAATCATGGATTACGGGGAGAAGGCAGGAGAATGGGGTTGAAAAGGATAGTGAAGATGGTTTTCAGGGACTACAGAGGGATTTGGATGGCTTAGAAGAGTGGGCTGAAAGATGGCAGATGGAGTTTAATGTAGATAAGTGTGAGGTACTTCACATATGCAGTGAGGGGGAGGGCATTGAGGAACGCAGAGGAACAGAGAGATCTTGGAATAACATTTATTGATCTTTCAAAGTGGATTCTCCTGTGGATGGGGTGGTGAAGAAGGGTTTTAGTATGCTGGCCTTTATAAATCATTGCATAGAATACAAGAGTTGGGAGGTGATGTTGAGACTGTTCAAGGCATTGGTGAGGCCAAGTTTGGAATATTGTGTGCAGTTCCAGTCACCAAATTATAGGAAGGATATCAACAAGGTAGAGAGGGTGCAGAGAAGATTTACTAAAATGTTGTCTGGATTGCAGTATCCAGAATACGGAGAAAGACTGAGTAGACTGGGTCTTTATTCATTGGAGCGGAGAAAGTTGAGGGGGGATTTGATGGAGGTATTTAAAATTATGAGGGGGATAGATAGAGTAGATGTGAATAGGCTCTTCCCCTTGAGGGTAGGGGAGATTTGAACGAGGGCCGGTACTAGGAATTGTGGGGCCCAATTAGAAATTTGATAGCGGGGCCTCTACTCTACAAAAGTCGAAATTGATGTTTTATATTTTGTGTAGTGTGCCAGTTTTAGCTAAAAAGCATTAAATGCTTGATATACTAAATATTGAAAGACAATATGAAAGTTTTATTTTTTTAATACAAGTTGAGACAATTATAGACCTACTGTTTATGCAGGTCTTTTAGAAACAGACTTTCCTGACTTTTTTATTTGCAAAATCTTTCAAAATAATTTCAAGGTCAATGGTTTTAGTAACGTAATTTTCTATAGATACCATCGGCAAATTGTTTAGTCTCTCTTGTGAAATTGTTGACCGTAAGTATGTTTTAATCAGTTTTAGTTTTGAACAACTTCTTTCGCCCGATGCGACTGTTACGGGCATTGTTAAGTAAATCCTCAAAGCAATAAAAACATGAGGAAATGCTGTGAATCGATTGTTTACGTCCAGGTATTCAAACAGAGCTTGAGGCTTAACGACACTGAAGGGAAGAAAAGTTTTCAGAGCTTCAAATTCTTCAGCCAACAGATAACCATCCACGTCTTTAGTTGTTTCAGTAACTACCCCTCCATCAGTGCTCTGTTTTAGTCTGGTGTCAGTTAAAGCTGGTTCAAGGTCTGCTGTGTGTTTCCTTATTTCCGCCTTTTGTAAGTTCTGAAAGTTATTTAAAAATCCAAATAATTTTACATGGCTTTTAAGCTGCTTAAATCTAGACTTGAAAGATTGAATAGCTTTGTCTAGCACTAAACTGAAGCACTAAACTTTGTAGGCCTCTTTTGGATCATCTAAAGCTTGATCTTTAGCCTCATATGGAAACATTCTCTTCCTTCTACGTAGTTTTTTTTCTTGAAATTGTCTAAACTCCAATGGTAATTCAACAGCTTCAGCCAATTCATTTGTGCCTTCTCTATAAATTCTTAGCCAGGATAATAGTTTTTCAAATGACTCCATGCCTTCATCAATGTCCTTTGTTTCACCTTGTAGTTCCTTGCTTACATAGTTAACTTTAAAAAGTACTTCATGCCAAAATATTAAAGAAACTAAATGTTTGTCGTCTTTTAGCTGGTTTGCTAAAGATTTAGCTTCTGCTTTTTACCTTGGGCTCATCTGTTATCTCTGATATTTCCACAAGTGCATCATACACTTCTCCAACCTGATAACGAATGGCTTTAACACTATCCATCCGACACTCCCACCTTGTGTTGCTCAAGGGTTTCACTGATAACCCGGGTACATGTTTGGTCAAATCTGCCCACTTCTTAGTTGATGCTGAGAATAATATGTAGATCCTTTGCAAGATCCCAAAAAACGTTATAGCATCTGGACAACACTTGGCTACATCTCCGAGTAAAAGGTTATAATTGTGACATGCACAGGGTACAAAGAAAGCTCTTGAATTATCCTTCAACAGTCGTGCTTGAACTCCAGATGTGTGGCTAGAGTAGATTACTTAAATCGGTGTGGACTAGAGGGGCCGAGATGGCCTGTTTATGTACTGTAATTGTTATAAGGTTATATGTTATACAGGTACACAATACTTTATCCGGAAACTTGAGGGATAGTGTGTTCCAAATTTCAGATTTTTCTGGATTTCAGTACAAAAGCCAGCTGCCCCAGATTTAAGCCCACCAGAATTGTGCTGCCTTATCCACCCCCTTCCAGTTGCACTGATGTCTCTCTCTCTCTCCCTTGCCCATCTGAGTCACTCTCTCTCTCTCCCCCCCCACTCCGCTGTACCAGCACCAGGAAAAAAATGCATGTTTTTGGAGCTTTCCGGATTTTAGATGTCCGGATAAAGGATTGTGTACCTGTATAAATCAGCCATGATGGAACGGCGAGGCAGAGTCCATGGGCTGAATGGCCTCATTCCGCTCCTATGTCTTATTGCCTTATCATGGCTGATCTAGCCATGGGCTCAGCTTCAACTCCCCGCCGGTCCTCCATAACCCCTAATTCCCCAGCTATTCAAAAATCTATGCCCTCATGACAAGCTCAATCAGTGACTCATTTAAGGACTCTTTCTCGTTTGATTTCTTTCTCCGCTCTGTATTGCACCATCAGTTGTTTGGAGGTGCGAGTCTTGGGCTATGTCCACTACCCTTTGGAGGACTTTTACTTTGCACTTTATTTATTATTGAATCGTTTTCCTGTATTGCAGTTTGTTGTCTGATCTTTTCTTTGTTCAGTATTTGTATCTTTCATGAGTGCAGTGTTTTGCACTACCACTAATTCTGCCTGGCCCACAGTAAAAGAATCTCAGTGTGGTATGTGATGTCATGTATGTACATTTTTTTAGGCATACAACACGGTAACAGGCCATTTATGCCCGAGTCCGTACTGCCCAATTTACACTCCATTAACCTACACCCCTGGTATGTTTTGAAGGATGGGAGGAAACCAGAAATCCCCCCCCCCGGGAAAACCCACGCAGACACGGGGAGAACGTACAAACTCCTTACAGACAAAGCAGGATTCGAACCCCAGTCTGGATTCGATCGCTGGCTCTGTAAAGGCGTTGCGCTAACCGATACCTCAATGTACTCTGAAAATAAGTCTGAACTTTAAACTTTGCCTGACTCAGGGCCATGCGGACTAATGCCAGAACTCAAGATGTTACCCCTCCCTCCCTCAGACCCCATGACCCCCTCACACAGTAGCTCACTCACCCAGCACCTATTGTACACACAGGTGCTCCTCCCTCCCTCAGACCCCGTCCTCAGCGCCTGACCTTTCCGCTCTCAGTAACGTTGGTGTGCCTGTCCTTGGAGGGTCTGTACAGCTGTCTGATTGCACGCTGTCCACCCCATAATATCATGTGACATGACAACTGGGCCTTTCACTCATAACGTACATGCCAACTTTGTGTCTGTGCAGACTATGAGGAGCTGTGACACAGCGCTCTTCCACAGAGTCCTACTTCCAGCCCATACCGTGACGGTCCAGGATAGTGGGGGATCAACACTCTTTCTCAGGGTCCTACTGTCTGGTCATGATGCCACTGGTCTCGGGCTCAGGGAGCAGAGAAACGGTGCTCCTCCGTGGGGTCCTACTGCCTGCCAGTTGCCCCGGTGGCCTCGGAGATGGGGACGTAGCGCAGCGCAGCTAGCTGCATCCTGCTGGCCGCTTGTGATGCCAATGTCCCAACCCCAGGCAGCGGAGGCACTGAGGTCCTCCACAGGGTCTTACAGCAGTCATTACCATGATGGCCCTGGGGAATGTGGACACAGTGCTCCTCTAGAGGGTTCTATTGCCCAGTTGTTACATCAATGGCTCTGGGGAACAGAAACATCGAACTTCTCTACTGCACGGTCATTACACTGATGCTCCTGGACAGGGATTAAACAGCCTGTTAAAGGGTTCAACGGTGGTTTTAAGCACCTTTGGAACCACAGAGGTCTGTGACCTTGATGACAATGCCCATCCCTGCCAGTGGACCATGAGGGGCAGGGGGTCCAGGAGAGCTTCAAGTGGGTGTAGGAAGCCAGAGCAGGAAGACATTCTCTGCTGAAAAGGCAATTAGCAGGAGAGGGCCCAACAACGACAGTGACCACAGAAGTGGACAGGCCAGGGGCTTGGAGAATGAAGGACTCACACTAGGCGGTTGGCTCCTGGAGGCCCATTGTGGGGAACAGATTTCAGATTTATTGTCAGAAGTACATACATGAAATCACATATGGCTTTGAGATCCTCTTTCCTGCGGAGAAAGCGGAATTACCACTTATTGGTTGTGCTAAAACAGGTACATAATGTACACGTGTAAACAAATAAACAAATGTAAACAAACTGACTGTGCAGTAGAGAGAGGGGAAAAAAAACAATTAATAAATTGCACAAGTAAGAGTCCTTAAATGAGTCCCTGATTGAGTTTGTGATCGAGGAGTCTGATGGTGGAGGGGGAACAGCTGTTCCTGAACCTGCTGGTGCGAGTCTAGTGGCACCGACACCTCTTTTCTGATGGCAGCAGCGAGAACAGAGCGTGTGCTGGCAGCATTCCCTGTATATATTCTCGCTGGTGGGGAGGGATTTGCCTGTGATGTCCTGGGCTGTGTCCACTACCTTTTGGAGGGATTTACATTCAGGGGTATTGGTGTCTCCGTACCGGATCACAATGCGGCCGGTCAGCGCACTTTCCACCTCACGTCTGTAGAAATTTGCCAGGGTTTCAGATATTGAATTGAACCTCAACAAACTCCTGAGGAGGTAGAGGCACTGACGTGATCTCTTCATGATGCCATTGGTGTGTTGGGTCCAGGAAAGATCCTCCGAGATAGTGACCCCCAAGAACTTAAATTTGCTCACCCTCTCCATCTCTGTTCCCACAGGGATCACTGGATCCTAAACTTTTGGTTTTTCCCTCTTGAAGTCAACAATCAGCTCCTCAACTATAGAATGTTGCCCTTCGAGAGCCATCCTTTCCTTCAGCACCCTCACAGATCTTGGTATCAAAACTAGGATCCGTGAGGGTGCTGACGACAACATGACTTCCCAACTTTGACCGATGAAGGCCAATGTGCCTTTGACCACCCTATCTATCTATAACCCCACTTTCATGGAACCCCGTACCTGTACTCCCAGATTCTTCTGCCCGACAGTATTTGCCAGATCCCTACCATTCACTGTGTAGGTCCTACCCTGGTTGGACCTCCAAAAATGCCACACCTCTGCACTAAATCCCATCATCCATTCCTTCCCCCACCTGCCCATCTGATCAAGATCCTGTTGCAATCTTTGGGAATCATTTGAACACAGGGCAGCTCTCCTTTTCCCAACATCCCTGCCAATGAGCACTCTTCCTCCTGGATGCAATACTGTGTAAGACGTTTCACATTCACATGAAGACGGCCCTGTATGAAGGTCCCAAGGTGGTTCACCATTGGCTGACAGGTGAAAGAAGAGAACTTGCATTCATAATCTTCATTCTCTGAATTTATCTTAGACCTATTCAATTCATAAAAGACTTACAATAGTTTCCTGGCAAACGCATTGCAGGGAGATGATTTTTCATCTCTCTTTCTTAAGGTCCTTCTGTGAGAAATGTGTTCATCCAATTTGTCAAATAATTTCTTTCTCCTGTCTATTCTCATCCAAGGGCAAACTGTTCTTTTTCTTTCTGTTCTGTCCTAGGGTCCAGGATTCTGTAGCACAAATTTATACAGTGGAGCATGTAAACAAGCCCTCTCCCTCAACTCATCCATGCCAACCAAGCTGTTTAGCTGAGCAGGTCGGATTTGCATTCTTTGGCCCACTTTCCCTTCCATTCATCCCCCTTTCTCTCCCCCAGCCTTTTCATTCAGAAGCCTGGCTGCTTTTTGCTTATACCTTGAAGAAGGGGTCATGACCAAAATCTCAGTAATATATCTTTACCTCCTATGGATGCTGCAAGACTGGCTGAGATCCTGTAGCATTTTTGTGTGTTTTATCATGGTATTCAAGTCAAGTTTATTGTCATCTGGTTGTACAAGTACAACCTGACAAAACAGCGTTCTCCAGTCCTCAGTGCAAAACATGCAGACACACAACCAGAGATAACACACATACAGACATACAATTAATACACGACAAGTATTTGTCTATCCAAATAAATACCCAAATATTGTTTTGTACAAATGAGAGTCTCGGAGGGTCAGTGTGAGCAGTTCCTTTGGGTCGTTCAGCATTCTCACTGCCCGTGGGAAGAAGCTGTTCCTCAGCCTGGTGGTAAACACACCAAAATGCTGGAGGAACTCAGCCGGTCTTTTTAGCATCTATAGGAGACAAAGATATATCACCGATATTTTGGGCCTGAGCCCTTCTTCGAGGAAAGATCAGAAAAGGCAGAAGCAGGATATATCAGAAAGTCTCAGAATTCAAACAACGGGGGAGGAATCCAGACCAACTAAAGGAGTTAATTGGATATGATAAGGGACGAGGTGGAAATTATCATGTCTGTGTGAAAGGAGACAGGGAAGGGAGAGACAATGGGGGAAGAAGGGGGTTGGGGGGAGGTTTAATGAAAGCCAGAGAAGTCGATATTAATGCCATCCAGTTGGAGGGGGCCCAGTTGGACAATGAGGTGTTGTTCCTCCGATTTACAGGTGGTTTTAGTCTGGCTGTGCATGAGACCATGGATAGACATGTTGGCAAGGGATGGAGAATTGAAATGGGTGGCCACTGCAAGATCCAAGGTGCTCAACAAAGTGATCTCCCGATGTAGAGCAGACCACAACAGAAGCACCGGATGCAGTAGATGACCCCTGCAGGTTCACAAGTGAAATGATGCTTTACATGGAAGGAGTGTTTGGGGCCCCGAATGGGGGGTGGGGGAGGAGGTGAGGGTGCAAGTGGAGCATCTCCTGTGGGCAGGGGTTGGTCCCAAGGGGACGATTGGTGGTGAGTGAACAAAGGAGTCATGGAGGGAGTGATCCCTGCGGAAGGCGGAGAGGGGAAGAGAGGGGAATTAATATGTATCTAGTGGTGGGTTCACGTAGTAGGTGGTGGAAATGGTGGAGGAGATATATTGGATACAGAGGCTGATTTGGTGGTAGGTGAGGACAAGGGGAATCCTGTTCTTGTTGCGTGTGGGGGTGGAGAGGGCTAGGGCAGGTAATGTGCAGGTAATGGAGGATATGCGGGTAACTGATGAGTTTATGGTGGTAGAGAAGCCATGTAGTTTGAAGAAAGGGGACATCTCTGATGATCTGGTGTGGAAGTCCTCAACCTGGGTGCAGATACAATGGAGACAGAGGAATTGAGAGAATGAAATGAAATTTTTCCAGGGGACAGGGTGGAAAGAGGTGTAGTCGAGGCCAAGTGAATTTGAGGTCAGGGTGGAAGATGGAAGCAAAGTGGATGAAGTCAATGAGCTCATCATGGGAACATGAGGCAACACCAAAGTGGTCACCGATGTAGCGGAGGAAAGATTGAGGGATCGTCTTGTAGCATCGACTGCTCCATGTAGCCAACAAAGTAGCAGGCATTACTGGGGCCCATGAGGGTCCCTGGAGAAAGTGACCTGGAGAAAGTGGGATAAGTTGAAGGACAAATTATTGAGGGTAAGGACAAGTTTCACTAGCTGGAGGAGGGTGGTGGTGGAGGGGGACTGGTTGGGTCTATTGTCCAGAAAGAAACAAAAGGCTTTGAGTCTTTCAGTATGGAGAATGGAGGTGTATGTGGAATTGGATATCCGTGGTAAACATGAAGTGATTGAGTTCAGGGCACTGGGAGTTGTTGAAGTGATGGAGGGCGTGTGAAGTGTCCTGGATGCAGGTGGGGAGGGACTGGATCTGGAGGGACAAAACAGTCAAGGTAAGTGGAGATCAGTTCGGTCGGGTAGGAGGATGAGGACACAATGGGCCTGCCAGGACAATTGGGTTTGTTATGGGGTCGAAACGGGCTGTACAGAGTTGGGTGGTGGTGCTGGCTCAGATACTCCTGCATCCCTTCCCCGAGGGGAGCAGCTAAAAGGTGCTGTGTATGGGGTGGAAGGGGTCCTCGATCATTCTGTGTGCCCTCTTCCCCTAAACCTTTCCTATACATCTGATTATTTATCAACTTTCTCTTCTTTTGAATTCATTTTATTTTCACCACTCTCTTTTCATTAAACAAGATATCTGCAGATGCTGCGATTGCAGTTAACACAAAAAAGCTGGAGAAACTTAACAGGTCACGCAGTGTTCACACTGTCACATAACCGACATTGCGGGTGAATCTTTATCTTTGCTACATCAGAATCAGGTTTATTGACATGAACGTGTGTCACCAAATTTATTGTTTGTGCAGGGCAAGGTGCAAAATTACTACAAATTATAATTCTATAAACACAATCTTAAAGAAGTAAATAACCAGTGCAAAAAAAGAGAAAAACTAAGGTGGTGTCTGTGGTTCGTTGTCCATTCAGAAATCTGATGGTGGAGGGGAAGTGGTTAGTAAAGAAGGTGGAAGCATTAGGTATTAATGATGAAGAAGTGAGATAGATTCAACAATGATTGGATGGGAGATGCCAGAGAGTAGTGGTGGAAAATTTTGTCGAATTGGAGGCTGGTGTTGAGCGGAGGGCCTCAGGGATCGGTACTGGGTCCACTGCTGTTTGTCATATATAGTAACGATCTAGATGATAGGGTTAGTAAATTTGGATTAGAAAATTTGCAGATGATACAAAGGTTGGTGTGGTGGGCAGTTAGGAAGATTATCAAAGCTTACAGGGTGATATAGGACAGTTAGAAGAGTGGGCTGGAAGATGGCAGATGGAGTTTAACACTGATAAATGTGAGGTGCTACATGTGGGTAAGACTAATCAAAATAGGATATATATGTTAAATGGTCGACAACTGAGGAGTGCAGTGGAACAAAGGGATTTACTGGTACATAATTCCCTGAAAGTTGAATCACATGTGGACAGGGTGGTGAAGAAGACATTTCGTAAGTTGGCTTTCATAAACCAGAGTATTGAATATAAAGAGTATAGAGAGAGTGCAGAGGAGGTTTACAAGAAAGTTTCAGGGTTTAAGTTACAGGGAACAGTTGAGCAGGCTGGGACTTTATTCTCTGGAGCGTAGAAGATTGAGGGGTGATTTGATAGAGGTATTTAAATTTATAAGGGGGACAGGTAGAGTCAATGTGGACAGGCTTTTTCCACTGAGAGTGGGGGTGATTCAAACAAGAGGGCATGGATTGAGAGTAAAAGGGGAAAAATTTAAGGGAAACAAGAGGGGGAATTTCTTCATGCAGAGGGTGGTGGGGGTATGGAATGAACTTCCAGCAGTGGTGGTAAAAGTGAGATCAATGTTAATACTCAAGGATAAGTTGGATAGGTGTGGAGTGTTATGGGCCAAATGCGGGTCAGTGGGACTAGGTGGGAGAAGATGTTCGGCACGGACTAGTAGGGCCAAACTGTGCTGTAAACGGTTATATGGTTATATGGGAAGAAGCCCTTTAATTGTGATATTGATTGTGTACCTCTTTCCTGATGGTAGCAGTGAGAAGAGGGCATGGCCTTCATAGTGGGTTATCCTTGAGGATAGAGGCTTGAGACACCACCTCTTGTAGGTCCTCGATGGAGTGATGCCCGTGCTGGCGCTGGCCGAGTTCACAACCCTCTGAAGCCTTTTCCTGACTGACCATTGACACCTCTGTACTAGTCAGTGAAGCAACGAATCAGAATGCTCTCCGTGGTGCACCTGAAAGTCTTCGATGACATACCGAATCTCCTCGAACTCCTAACGAAATATTTTAAAAAATTTTTTTTTGGCAGAAGTACCTGAGTAATGGCAGAAAGTAAGAATTTGGGCATCTGTAGAATGTATAGGACAATAAATGTCTATAGAAATATGAGCCAGGAGGAAATGGAGTGGCACGGTTGACGTAGGGTCAGCGCAATGCTGTTACGGCGCCAGCAATCGGGGCCGGAGTTCAAATCCCGCTCTGTCTGTAAGGAGTTTATACATTCTCCCCATGTCTGTGTGGGTTTTCCCCGGGGACTCCGGTTTCCTCCCACCGTTTGAAACATACTGGGGGTTGTTGGTTAATGGGGTGTAAATTCGGAGGCAGGAATCATGGGTCGAAATGGCCTCTTACCGTGTTGTATGCCTTAACTTAAAAAAAATGTGAACAAAGCAACAATATGAGACATTTGAGTTCTGGGGAGGTTGAAGGTCTTTCACAGTTCATGGGCATAACAAAGAGAACCGCAGATCATGGTAAAATGGTGGCTCTGCCAGAGCTGTAACGGGGCTGTCTGTAACGTACTCTCTGGGGCTGTAGGTTAATTAGATGTAAGTTGGGCAGTACAGACACTGTTACCGAGCCCTGTGTCTAAATTCAACAGCAAGGCTGACCCTGGTGCGGACCAGGGAGAGTGGGGAGAGGGAGTGGTGGGGTGGTGGGGGGAGACGCCACTGCTCCTCCTGTATCTCCTTCCAGATGGTAGCAGAGTGACGAGGGTATGGCCTGGGTGGTGGGGGTCCTTGAGGCTGCTTTCATTAGACATTGCTTCTTGTAGATGTCCTTGATGGAATAAAGGCTGGTACCTGTGATGATGTTGCTGGCCAAGTTAACAACTCTCTGAAATATTTTCCTGTGCTCTCTCTCTCTCTCTCTCTCTCTCTCTCTCTCTCTCTCTCTCTCTCTCTCTCTCTTTCTTCCTGTAGAAGTTTACGAGAGTGACAAACCAAATCTCCACAAACTCCTCACAAAGTATAGCCACTGGTGGGCCTTCTTCATGATTGCTCAACATGGAGACTCCAGGACAGATCCTCAGAGATATTGACACCCAAAAATTTGAAGTTCTTGACCCTCTCCACTACTGACCTCTTGATGTGGACTTCGTCGTGTTCTCTTGACTCCCTCCTGAAGTCCACAATCAGTTTCTTGGTTTTGCTAACGTTGAGTGCAAGGTTATTGGTGTCTCCCTCCTGTACGGTTCCTCATTGCTGTCCACGATTCTGCCGACAACCGTGGTATCATCGGTGAATTAGAAGTCGACCTTTGAATTGTACCTGGCCATTTGGGTATAGAGTGAGTAGGCCATGAGGGGTTGCGGATGCTGGAGGAGCAGCAGTCCAGTGCAGGACACCAGAGACAGGAAGATCACTTCCCGTTAAGAAGGAGAAGCAGAGGAGATGACCCTACAGGATGGTGACCATGGCAGGGGACCAGAGAAGAGCCACTCCCCCCTTGCCTTTTGCTGTGCCCTCCCTCCCTTCTCCACCTATTACCTCCTGCCTTTGGGACCATTCCCCTCCCCTTGCCCCTCCAGTCCTTTCCTTTTTATTCGGGCACTGGCCAAACCTCGATGAAGGGCTGAAGCCTGAAACGTTGGTTCTGTATCTTTACCTTCACTGTATAAAGGACACTGTTTGACCTGCTGAATTTCTTCTTTGTTTAAATTGTTTGGTGCTTCTCTTTGCACTGCAGTTGAATTGGAGACCTCAGCAGGAACAATGGCACTTTTCTTGCAACCGACAAGAAGGTCATTCGGCCCAACAAGGCCATGCCTCCTCTCAGAGATGTCCATTACAATTATACAGCATCGTGCAGACCACTCAACCCAACATATCCATGCTGGCCAACAGGGCATTCTGGGCTCGTCTCATTTGCCTGTACTTGGTTCATGAACCTTGAAAGGATTCCTCACGATTTATCAGTCAAAATGTCTTCCAGCTGCTCCCGTCGGGGAAGAGATCCAGGAGGATCAGAGCCAGTCCCACCAGGATGAGGAACAGCTTCTTCCCACGGACAGTGAGAATGCTGATCGAGCAAAGGAACAGCTCACACTGACCCTCCCCGAGACACTCGTATTTATTTATTTATTTGTATATAAGAATCCTTGTCCTGCATATATATTGTTTGTCTGTACGTGTGTTACGTCTGGTTGTCTGTCTGTGTGTTTTGCTCTGAGGACCGGAGAACACTGTTTTGTCGGGTTGTACTTGTACAATAGATGACAAGAAACTTGATTTTTGGGCTCAAGCCTGAAATCTTGATGTTACCTTGATGAAGGGCTCAAGTTCAAAATGTTGGCTATGTATTTTTACCTTCGCTGTATCAAGGACAGTGTTTGACCTGCTGAGTTTCTCCAACGCTGGGTTTTTACTTCAACCACAGTGTCTGCAGACATTCCTGTTTTACCTCAATTCCTTTCACCTTTCGACTGCCATACCCAGGAAAATGCTGCGGACTGTTTACATTCTTTGTGCCCCTTGAGGAGGGTAATGAGAGACAAAAAGAAAGTGGACGGGGCACAACATTTCCCAACTAGAGGGGGTAGGTAGAGGGTAAGGGTTAATGAGTTGAAAGGCGACAGGGAGGAATTGATCATTTGGTGGGAATCGGGAACACGCAGGCTGAGGCGGAGGCAGAGATTCTCACAACGGAGTGCTGAGGGCAAGAAGGGCTCCTTCGAGGAGATGACCCTGCAGAGGGGTGACCACAGCAGCGGACCAGAGGGTGAGGCACCCACACGGGCTGCGGTCTGTTAGGGACCGGCTAAAGAGAATCAGGTAGTATTGGAACTGTGGTTGGAGAGGGTGCTGAAGGGTTCCCGATGGGCCTTGGATGCTGAAGGCTCCCTGATTGTGTCAGATCTGGACCCCGGGCGGCTGATGAATCGAACAGGAGTCTGTGCGGCTGCAGAGGCTGTGGGAGCGCTGGAGATGAATCCACGGACACTCGGTGTCTCCTATAGGACTCTCTTTTGTTTCACCTTCTCTCGTGCTGCCAGGAGCACCGGGTGACACTCATGGTGACTCTATCTGCCTTACAGCAGGCAGAAGGCAATTTTGTGTAATATCACATCTTATTAATGACAATCTTTCTTTGGCTTGGCTTCGCGGACGAAGATTTATGGAGGGGGTAAAAAGTCCACGTCAGCTGCAGACTCGTTTGTGGCTGACAAGTCCGATGCGGGACAGGCAGACACGGTTGCAGCGGCTGCAGGGGAAAATTGGTGGGTTGGGGATGGGTGTTGGGTTTTTCCTCCTTTGCCTTTTGTCAGTGAGGTAGGCTCTGTGGTCTTCTTCAAAGGAGGTTGCTGCCCGCCAAACTGTGAGGCGCCAAGATGCACGGTTTGAGGCGATATCAGCCCACTGGCGGTGGTCAATGTGGCAGGCACCAAGAGATTTCTTTAGGCAGTCCTTGTACCTTTTCTTTGGTGCACCTCTGTCACGGTGGCCAGTGGAGAGCTCGCCATATAACACGATCTTGGGAAGGCGATGGTCCTCCATTCTGGAGACGTGACCCATCAAGCGCAGCTGGATCTTCAGCAGCGTGGACTCGATGCTGTCGACCTCTGCCATCTCGAGTACTTCGACGTTAGGGATGTAAGCGCTCCAATGGATGTTGAGGATGGAGCGGAGACAACGCTGGTGGAAGCGTTCTAGGAGCCGTAGGTGGTGCCGGTAGAGGACCCATGATTCGGAGCCGAACAGGAGTGTGGGTATGACAACGGCTCTGTATACGCTTATCTTTGTGAGGTTTTTCAGTTGGTTGTTTTTCCAGACTCTTTTGTGTAGTCTTTCAAAGGCGCTATTTGCCTTGGCGAGTCTGTTGTCTATCTCATTGTCGATCCTTGCATCTGATGAAATGGTGCAGCCGAGATAGGTAAACTGGTTGACCGTTTTGAGTTTTGTGTGCCCGATGGAGATGTGGGGGGGCTGGTAATCATGGTGGGGAGCTGGCTGATGGAGGACCTCAGTTTTCTTCAGGCTGACTTCCAGGCCAAACATTTTGGCAGTTTCCGCAAAGCAGGACGTCAAGCGCTGAAGAGCTGGCTCTGAATGGGCAACTAAAGCGGCATCATCTGCAAAGAGTAGTTCACGGACAAGTTTCTCTTGTGTCTTGGTGTGAGCTTGCAGGCGCCTCAGATTGAAGAGACTGCCATCCGTGTGGTACCGGATGTAAACAGCGTCTTCATTGTTGACGCTGCGCAGCTCAGACGGCAAATTCCTCCTCAGCGACAAGATCTCCATCCTCAACCGATGGTCAGAACACTTCCAATCTCTTTTCAATGCCAACCGCTCAGTCCAAGATTCCGCCCTGCTCCAGCTCCCTCAACAGCCCCTAAGGCTAGAGCTGGATGAGGTTCCCACCCTGGATGAGACATATAAGGCAATCGAACAACTGAAAAGTGGCAAAGCAGCAGGTATGGATGGAATCCCCCCAGAAGTCTGGAAGGCTGGCGGCAAAACTCTGCATGCCAAACTGCATGAGTTTTTCAAGCTTTGTTGGGACCAAGGTAAACTGCCTCAGGATCTTCGTGATGCCACCATCATCACCCTGTACAAAAACAAAGGCGAGAAATCAGACTGCTCAAACTACAGGGGAATCACGTTGCTCTCCATTGCAGGCAAAATCTTCGCTAGGATTCTACTAAATAGAATAATACCTAGTGTCGCCGAGAATATTCTCCCAGAATCACAGTGCGGCTTTCGCGCAAACAGAGGAACTACTGACATGGTCTTTGCCCTCAGACAGCTCCAAGAAAAGTGCAGAGAACAAAACAAAGGACTCTACATCACCTTTGTTGACCTCACCAAAGCCTTCGACACCGTGAGCAGGAAAGGGCTTTGGCAAATACTAGAGCGCATCGGATGTCCCCCAAAGTTCCTCAACATGATTATCCAACTGCACGAAAACCAACAAGGTCGGGTCAGATACAGCAATGAGCTCTCTGAACCCTTCTCCATTAACAATGGCGTGAAGCAAGGCTGTGTTCTGGCACCAACCCTCTTTTCAATCTTCTTCAGCATGATGCTGAACCAAGCCATGAAAGATTAATGACAATAAAGGAATCTTGAATCAACATGGCATCGAAGGCTACCTATCAAGTGCTGGTCGGGATGGGTACTTGATGGTTTGCATGAATGTGATGGGCCAAATGGTGGTGTCCTGTGGTATGACCATGCCAAAGCCTTTGACCTCCCATTTAATTGTTTTGTTTGCAAGAAGGGGTGTTGTATGGAAAACGATTAACAGATTCGCAAGTCTTGTTCAGCGTAGAGAAAACCCTTATAGTTGTGATCAGAACGTGTCTCAGCTTCACATCAGACTCGTCAACGACAATCTCAATCTTGGCTAAATGATTACTTGTGATTTTCTTTTTGTTTTCTCTGCATTGCACAATCAGTTTGTTTACATTTCTTTACTTGTATACGCCATGTACAGTTTTTTTTTTGAACTACCAATTAGTGGTAATTCTGCCGCGCCCACGGGAAAAAGAATCTCAGGTTTGTATGTGACTCCATGTATGTACTCTGACAATAAATCTGAAATCTGAGAAAGGGAATTGTGCAGAGTTCTGGTTGTCTGAAATTCTGGTCACCTCATTACCGCAAGGATGTAGAAACTATCAAGTGGGTGAAGCAGAATCAGGATTTATTATCATGAATAAGTCATGAAATTGGATGTTTTGAGGCAGCTTCATTGTGCAAACATTCATATTATAACCATCTTACAACATTACTATAAATAACAAAATTAAAATAATCGTGGACGAAAATTATGGCAGGGTCTTGGGTTCATTGATCATTCAGGAATCTGATGGCAGTGGGGAAGAAGATGCCCTTGTGCCGCTGAGTGCTCGTCTTTAGGCTCCTGTACCTGATGGTAACAGAGTGAAGAGGGCATGGCTTGGGTGGTGGGGGCTGCTTTTTTAAGATACCGCCTCATGTAGACATCCTCAATGGAGTGGAGTCTGGTGCCCACGATACTGCAGGCCAAGTTAACAACCCTCTGGAGTTTAGTCTTGTCCTGAGAGTTGGTGCCTCTGTACCAGGCAGTGATGCAACCAGCCAGAATGCTCTCCACGGTCCACCTCTAGGGGTTTACAAGAGTCTTCGGTGACATACCGAATCTCCTCAGACCCCTCACAAAGTATAACCATTGGCGAGCCTTAGTTGTGATTGCAGAAGAGATTTACCAGGATGGTGCCTGGATTGGAGAACACCTCTTATGAAGGTTGGCAGACCTAGGGCTTTTCTCTTTGGAACAACAAAGAATGAGAGAAGACATAATTGTGGATTACAAGATTATGAGAGGCAGGGCAAAAATAGCAAACACCCGAGGACATGTGTACAAAGTGAAGGGAGGGAAGTATAGGGGAAACGTCAGGGGTAAGTTTTTACACAGAGAGTTGTGGGGGTGCCTGGAATGCCTTGCCAGAGATTGTGGTGGATATTTAAAAGACTATAAGACTAGCATGTGGATAATGTCTACATGGACTTTTGTAAGGCCTTTGACAAAGTCCTACATGGGTGGTCAGTCAGGAGGGTTCAGATGTTCGGTATTCATGGTGAACCGGATTCGACAATGGCTGGATGGGGGGCTGGGGGAGGGTTGAGGCAGGTAGTGGATGATTGTTTCTCAGACTGGAGGCCTGTGATTAGTGGTGTTGTCTCAGAGATCAGTGCTGGGACCATTGTTGTTTGTCATCTATATCAATGATCTGGACAGTAATGTGGTAAATTGGATCAGGAAGTTTGCAGATGACACTAAGATTGGAGACGTTGTGGACAGAGAAGAAGGTTTTCAAAACTTGTAGAGGGATCTGGACCAGCGGGAAAAATGGGGTGAAAAATGGCCAATGGAATTTAATGCAGACAAGTGGGAGGTGTTGCATTTTGGAAGGACAAACCAAGAAAGGACGTACATGGTAAATGGTCGGGCACTGAGGAGTGCGGTAGAATAGAGGGATGGATCGAGGTATTTACAATTATGTGGGGGACAGACAGAGTAAATGTAGGTTGGCTTTTTCCACTTAGGGTGGGTGAGATACAAACCAGAGGACATGGGTTAAGGGTGAAAGGGGAAAAATTTAGGGGGAACTTCTTCACACAGAGAGTGGTGGGAGTGTGAAGTGAGCTGCCTGCTAAAATGGTGAATGCAGGCTCAATTTTAATATACAAGAAGAATTTGGTCAGGTCCATGGATGGGAGAGGGATAGCGGGCTATGGAATGGGTGCAGGTCAGTGGGAACTAGGCAAAAAAATGGTTCATCCCAGACAAGAAGGGCTGAAGGGGCCTGTTTCTGTGATGTAATGTTCTATGGATGCAAGAAAAATAGAGGGTTATGGGTGTGAGGTAGGGAAGGCTTAGTTTGTCGTTTACATAGGTCAGCACAATACTGTGGGCTGAATGGCCTGTTCAGTGCAGTAATGTTCTGTGCTCTAATTTCCCTTCCCTCAAGAGCCCTGCAATTTATCAAAGTAAAACAGAAAGTTCCAAAGAAGGACACCGCCATTATCGAATCATCCTTCCCGCAGGCGGGGTGGGAACATCTGCCAGGCAAACAGTGGTCCCAGGGTGGAATAAACTGCATTTCTGATCTTCCCAGCAGCACCATGAACGATGCAGGCCATAACATTTTAAATGTGGCTGGTGTTCTGAGTATAGACGAGAACAAAGAGATTTAATTCAGGGGAATCTTCTGCAAGGAATGAATGAGCTGTGGGAGTACTGAATGCTCCTATCGATTTTCTGCTTTGGTTTAATTTTATACTGTTTACCTTTAGAAGTTTTCCCCTTGGAGCTCCAATATTTTTTTTATTGTATTTACCATTCAGTTGCCCGCCTCTGTCTGCTAATTGACATCATAAGACAGGAAGAACTTTATAATGTTATGAACTCATCGCTGAAGATAATTTCTATTGAATATATTTATACACAAGTTTCACACTGCAGAAGTTTGATAACTCTTTTCCAAATTAAATCATAGAACATCCACGGAGGATTCAGATTCACGGCCATATGTTGAGTTCAGTACGAATATCTTGGGGGGATGTTGGTGAAAGATGGATAGACAATCAGTTCGATGTCTTCAACACAGGGGGGAGATCATGGACACATCGTAAGACTTGAAGGTACAGGAGCCAAAGTAGGCCATTCCATCATGAGCTGATCCATTTTCCTACTTAGCCCCATGCCCCTGCCTTGTCCCCATAGCCTTTAATACCCCTCTGCATCTCTGTTTTAAATGGGCACCCTTCAATCCTGAAATTGGGCCCTCTTGTCCTGGGCTCCTTTCCCATTGGAAATAACTTTATCACATCTACTCTGTCCAGGCCTTTCAACATTCAAAATGCTTCAATGAAGTGTCGCCGCCCACCTTTTTAAATTCCAGAGAGTACAGTCCAAGGGCCATCAAATTAATTTTTTTAAATGTTTAGATATATAGGCCGTTTCAGCCCATGAGCCAATTACACCCAATTAACCTAAAATCCACGGCACGTTTTGAACAGTGGGAGGAAACCTGGATCCCCCCCCCCCCCCGGAAAAAACTCATACAGACATGGGGAGAATGAAGAAACTCCTTACGTACAGTGTGGAATTTGAACCCCAGTCCTGATCTCTGGCGCTGTAATAGCATTACGCTGACTGTTACACTAACCGTGTTGCCCCAAATGTTCTTTATAGGCAAATCATGGCTGCTTTAAATACTGGGGTCTCGAGTATGCTGTGTTCTCTCTCTCTTTTCCAATATTACTTCCAGCCAAATGATTGGGCAAATACAGGCAGCATTCAAACATCGGGTTGTACATTCATTTATTGTCAGAGTACATGGCATCACATATGCCTGAGGGCCAGGGGACATACAGGAGGGAGAGTGAAAACATGGCTGAATGGCGCACCAGCAACAACCTCGCCCTCAATGTCACCTAAACATCCCCTCTCAGGCCCAGCGGCACAGTGAGGTCCAAGACGGCTGGGGGGAGGTTCTGTTGCAGTGAATGGCTGGACCAAACTTCGATACAAGGGACGCCCTCTCTGCGCTTCATGGTACGTGTTTGCTAGACGGCTGTTGACCCGACCAGAGGGTTCGCCTGCCCTATGACAGGTCTTGCTTTTCATCCTGCAGGGTAACTAGCCCACCCTCCGGACAACAACTCCAGCAGTAGACCAACGAGCCAGGTAAAGAAAACTTGACCACGTGGATGCAGAGGCAGGGTGTGGTGGGGGGGGGAGGCTACCTGAGGCTGGTGGTGAGGGTGGCTAGGCAACCTGCAGGATGAAAAACCATGCAACAGACAGGACTACGTTACACGGCACCAGTAGCACTCTGACAAGTGACCTGACAGTGATCTTTTGAAACATCATGATACCCTCCATTGGAATGTAACAGCCATCGACCCACAATTGGAAAAGAGAGAGAGAACACAGCGTACTCGAGACCTTTGTCCCGACGTTAGCTGGGTGTGATGTGATGAAGTGTGGCCTCTGTCGGTCGTGATCGGCCCTGGGGTGCTGTGCCTCGGGTAGTCTTGGATTGTTGAGCAGCGACGGCTGTGGCTATTAAGGATGATCCAGCCACGGTATTATCCTTGGTGTCACATAATGATGGAACCTATTGTAAAATAGAACACAATAGACATTGAAAAATTATAATGGCATTGGATTTATGAAAGGGAAAACATTTTTGAGAAATTGAAAGGAATTTTTGAGGTTGTAAATGGATGTAAATAACACAAGACAGATGGCGTACTCTGTGTAAACCATCAGAAGGCCTTTGGCAAGGTGCCACACTAGAAATTATTAACTGAACTTCGTGCAGCAACTTTGATCCAATAAAGAGTCGCTTAGAGGCGAGGTGAGACCTTTCTTTGTGACGCGTTTCAATTAATTTGCTGCCAAGTCCAGAAAAGTTCAAAAATTTTATTAACACACGATGATTTGTCGCAATCTAATATAATGTATCGTAATGATCTTCTTGGAAGGTTCCATAATTAACTAAACATATCGTAACATCTCTGTAAACGATCCTCAATAACAAAATAGGAACCATCCGTGATAATGGTCAATCTCACTCACCCTCTAACCTGCCATGTTTAATAATACCCTCCTCTACCAGCATCACCTACGGCTCCTAGAACGCTTCCACCAGCGTTGTCTCCGCTCCATCCTCAACATTCATTGGAGCGACTTCATCCCTAACATCGAAGTACTCGAGATGGCAGAGGCCGACAGCATCGAATCCACGCTGCTGAAGATCCAACTGCGCTGGGTAGGTCACGTCTCCAGAATGGAGGACCATCACCTTCCCAAGATCGTGCTATATGGCGAGCTCTCCACTGGCCACCGTGACAGAGGTGCACCAAAGAAGAGGTACAAGGACTGCCTAAAGAAATCTCTTGGTGCCTGCCACATTGACCACCGCCAGTGGGCTGATATCGCCTCAAACCGTACATCTTGGCGCCTCACAGTTCGGCGGGCAGCAACCTCCTTTGAAGAAAACCGCAGAGCCCACCTCACTGTCAAAAGACAAAGGAGGAAAAACCCAACACCCAACCCCAACCAACCAATTTTCCCTTTCAACTGCTGCAACCGTGTCTGCCTGTCCCGCATTGGACTTGTCAGCCACAAATGAGCCTGCAGCTGACGTGGACATAAATCTTCATTCGCGAAGCCAAGCCAAAGAAAGAAAGAAGATCCCAATTTGCTCTATGCACTACTGCGCATGCTCTGCCCACACTCCAATACACAAATGCACCGCACACGCTCCAGCCCACACTCCAATACACAAAAGCACCGTGCATGCTCCAACCAGCACTCCAATACACAAATGCACTGTGTAAACATTACTCCCTTGTGATAGTACAGATTCTATCACCAATGTGTCTATGTACATATGATCGTGTAGGATGACTGTGATTGGCTGAGAGTGAATCACCACCTACTGGCAGGTCTTAAAGGATTGCTCCTAGCCAGACCAGGTGATTCTGGACTGGTCGACCTACTTGTGATATGCTCCAGTCTTTTAGTTAATAAAAGCCTTGGTTTGGATCAACAAGCCTTTGGTTCTTTCGACACGCATTACATCCCTTCTGTTAGACCCACACATCATCAAGCATTAGAAGGGAGGAGGTGCAAGAGGGGCGGGGACTCGGGAAACATCCCCGCCATCTCAGTCCTCTCCTTGTGGCCACGGCCATAAATGCTGGTGTGGAATGATATGGCACGTTGCCAGCGGGTGAGGGGGGGGGGGGTGTTGGTATGTGGCATGAGGGGAACCATAGTGCTGTTGGTACGGTTGCTAGGGGGATAGGCATTCTTGAATCGAGGGACCATGTTGTGGAAAATGGTGGGCTGTCTGTCCATTGCAGCACCGAGTTCCCGCAACGCAGATGAAAACCCAGTCACTGCCTGCATCCGCTTGGCAACTTCCACCCGACGTGGTCCAACCTCCTCCTCCCTCAGTTCAGCAAGCATTGCTCTCCCCTGATTCAGCTCCATCTCATCTCATCCGCCCTCCTTGTCCAGTAATGTCATCTTGTTTTCCAACTCCTTAGGGAGAAGCTGAGAGTTTGTCAACCTCTGACGTTTGTGTCTCGGACGGGGAACTGTGAAATTGAGAAGTCAAATGCTATGTTGAGCCTTAATGCCAGAGGATTCACGTGCAAGATTAGAAATGTCAGACTTTGAGTGTATAGAACACAGGTTAGACTGGGTCTGGAACATTGTGTGGAGATAGGATTCTCTTCTGAAGTAAAGAAATAGAACATACAACATTCCAGTACAGTCCAGGACCATCAGCCCACGATGTTGTGCACCTACTCCATCACAGTCTAAAGCCGCTTTCAGTTGCTCGGACGCAGATAATGCACCGGCAGATGCGGCTGGGGTAGTGCAGCTAGGGCGTTCAGGTGGCCGCGGAGAAGACGCTTTTCTGTCACCTGAATGTGCCGGCTGAGAGCCGCGACCAAGCGAACGCCGGCTCCTGAGGACTGTGGCCGTTGTCGCACTGCTGCTTTTAGGTGCAACAGGGGATTCTCTGAGCCAGAGAATATACCTACAGGAGGAGGATTAGGTAAGTGCTCCTCCTGGCCGGGTTCTCCACTTTCAGGTGGCCACCCGACAGCCGCATTGGGGTAGAATAGGTGGCTTTACAGTCAGGTATCCTAGCCGCCTGAAAACGGCTTAAGAGTGAAACTCGAATGTCTGCCGACGCTGCGATTGCAGCAAAAAACACAAAATGCTGGAGGAGCTCAGCGGGTCTCGCCACGCCCACGAGAGGTCAATCGGGCCTGAGCCCTTCGTCAAGGTATGAGCAAAGAGCAGGCCAGCATCCGAATGAAAGGGCTGGGGAGATGGAAAGGAAAGGAAGGGGTGGGGAGGAGCACTGGCCAACAGGCAAAATGGGATCATTGGACAATGGAGAGGAGGTCAGGAGAGAGGAAAGGTGCGAATCGCTCGGGGGAGGGGGGTAGCTCTGTGAAAGGAGAGCTGGAGGGAAGGATAATAGTGGGGGGAGGGGGAATGGAAACTGGAGAAGTTGATGTGAATTCCATCTGGTTGGAGAATGCCCAGACTAGTTAAACCTTCTCTTCCGCACTCTCACAAACCCTACATCGATATGTGTATCTAAGACTATAAGAGAAAGGAGCAGAAATAGGCCACTCAGCCCATCGAGTCTGCCCCGCCATTTCATCAGGAGCTGATCCATCCTCCCACTCAGCCGCACTCCCCAGCCTTCTCCCCACAACTTTTGATCCCCTGGCCATTCAGATACCCATCAATCCCTGCCTTAATACACAACGACCCAGCCTCCAGAACTGCATGTGGTAGCAAATTCCAGAGGATCACCGCTCTCTGGCTGAAGAAATTCCTCCGCTCTCTGGCTGAAGAAATTCCTCCGCATCTCTGCTTTAAATGGGCTCCCTTCAATCCTGAGGCTGTGCCCTCTTGTCCTAGACTCCCCTATTGTGAGCGCTGCTGCGTGAATAATTCTGACGCATAGTCCACAGATTGTACAACAGGCTTTAATCAGCTTAAACTTGTACACACCAGGACTCTGCATCCTCCTGGCTCCACCTGCCCGACTACTCCCAAAGGGGCCGGCCCGAGTCTTTCTACAGACAGGTGATTGACAGCAGACAGATGGGGCCAGACTCCCAGGCTGCCTACCTGCAAGTACAGTGGTTTCCCCATGCAGGAGGCTAGTGGGAGTGCAGCCAGTTTTAGTGGTGGTATCACCACACCTACCGTGGGAAACAACTTTGCTGCATCTATTCTGTCCATTCCTTTCAACATTTGAAATGTAATAGAGAAGATTTCTATTTAAATTTATTTACAACACCGCAGAAGATGGTTCCAGGCATTGAAATCCATGCCACCCGATTACTGTCGATGAACCTACTGATCAGGGCACAGGGAGAATGTGAAAACTCCTTATGGACAACCCTAGAGAGAAGAAAACGATGCTGTATCGTGAGTGGAAGGAAAACCTTTGCTAACATCAGTCTGAAGTGGGTGCCCAGAGCTCCGGGCCCCTGCCCACAGTGATAGCCCAACAATGGTGCACTCAATTAAAGAAGTGATTGTGGCATTCAGAAAGGGGAAACCAGGAGAACACAACCCAGTCCTCATTGAGGGGCCAGCCGTGGAGAGGGTAAGGAGCCAAATCCCTGAGTGTCCTATCATAGAACCATAGAGCATTGCAGCCAGAAATGGGCATCTTTGGCCCTTCTAGTCCGTGCTGAATCATTTTATTTTGCCTAGTCCCACTGATCTGCAACCCTCCATTCCTCTCCCATCCACGTTCCTGTCCAAATTCTTCTTAAATGTTAAATTGAGCCCGCATTCTTCACTTCAGCTGGCAGCTTGTTCCACACTCCCACCGCTCCCCTGTGTGAAGAAGCTCCCCCAAAACCTTTTCCCTTTCACTGTTAACCCATGTCCTCTGGTTTGTATCCCACCCACCCTCAGTGGAAAAAGCCGACCTACATCTACTCTGTGTCTGTCCCCCTCATCATTTTAAATACCTCGATCAAATCTCCCCTCATTCTTCTACACTCCAGGGAATAAAGCCCTAACCTGTTTAACCTTTCCCTGTAACTCAGTTCCTGAAGTCCAGGCAACATCCGTGTAAATCTGTTATCTGTTATCATGCTGAGTTCCTACATTTAAAATGTAAGGTTGTCATATGCTTTGTACTTTGTGTGTGTGTGTGTGTGTGTGTGTGTGTGTGTGTGTGTGTGTGTGTGTGTGTGTGTGTGTGTGTGTGTGTGTGTGTGTGTGTGTATGTGTGTGTGTGTGTGTGTGTGTGCGTGTGTGTGCGTGTGTGTGCGTGTGTGTGTGTGAGAGAGAGAGAGAGAGAGAGAGAGAGAGAGAGTCCAGGCACCGCGGTCCAGAGAAACGCTGTTATGTCAGGTTGTACTGGAAAATGGAGGAGGTGGAAGTGGGAGCATGGGTCTGACACCACTGGAGACTCAGGACTTCATGACTAAGACCTAATGGGCTCAGTTATGGGCAAACCAGGCCAGACAGTTGTCATTCCTGAAAACTGGACCATAAACCAGTTAATCATCGCCAAATCACTCTTGAAGTGGCCGTTCCATCCGCAAGATCCCATGAAGTGGCTTGGATTGGGGGGTGATGACTCACGGGCTGGAAGTGTCTGGTTGAATTTTCAGATTGATGATGCAGGTTGGGTTTTGCTCTGGGAAAGACTGAATCTCAATCACATAACGCTCAAGGACAGGGTCACGTCATTATCTTCCTATCGATAATAAGTCCCACTGTCGCATGAAACAGGACAGCGGCATTACAGGAAGGATGTGGAAGCTATTGAGAAGGGGCAGAGGAGATTGACTGGGATTTTGCCTGGATTGGGAAACAAGTCTTATGAGGCAAGGTTAGCGGAGCTGGGACTTTTCTCTTTGGAGCGTAGGAGACTTGATAGAGATCTGCAAGATTATGAGAGGCATAGATAAGGTGGACGGCCAGAACTTTCAGATTTCAGATTTATTGTCCGAGTACATACGTGACATCACATACAACCCTGAGGTTCTTTTTCCTGCAGGTGAGGCTGACTGACCTCTAATTGGCAGTGCAAAAAAGAACGGTACACAGCGTGTATATGTAAATGAATAAAGAATAATGAATGCAAACAAACTGTATAATACAGGCAGAATAAAGAAAATCAATAAAGTGCACAAGTGAGAGTCCTTAAATGAGTCCCTGATTGAGTTTGTTGTTGAGGACTGTAGTGATATGCTTTCTCCTTGTATATTACTCTCTAAATGTGTGCTGTTGTATGTATGAGGCTGGCCCGCCCACTAGTGACTCATCTCCTATGTCTCCTCCCCTTATGACCTGGCCATAAAGGTCGAACTCCCTCCTCCCTTCCGTCATTCCTGTACCTGGATCCGGGCCAGCCAAAGTCTCGTGTTTATTAAACCCTATCATTCCCTTGCTCTCGACTTCATGGTTATTGATAGAGCGTATCAAGGAGTCTGATGGTGGAGGGGCAGGAGTAGCAGACACTGGAGGACATGTCTATTAGTCTGTACTCCTCCTTCCAGACACCCCCCCCCCCCCTTCAGCCTTTAACACAGATTCCTGTCTTTTATTTTGCTCAGACCTTGAGAAAGGGCTATATATCTTTACCTCTGATGGACGCTGCGAGACCGCCTGATTTCCTCCAGCGTCCCTGTGTTTTGGTAACATCTTGACTCAATTGACAAAAATATAAATTTTAAATTTAGACAGAACAAGCCCTTTCGGCCCATGGGCTCGTGCTGCTCATTAACCTTCACACCCCACTCCCACCCCCACCCCCGGTAAGTCTTGAATGGTGGGAGGAAACCAGAGCCCACGCAGACATGGAGAGAATGTACCTTACAGACAGCGCGGGATTTGAACACCGGTCCCGCTCGCTGGTGCTGTGATGGCACTGCGCGGACCTCTACGCCCACCGTGCTGCCCTGAGCGCTGCATTGACGTTTCACCCGAGATATTTAGTCATTTTCTCTCTTTCTCACTTATATTAACTCATTACGTTAAAAGAGTCCAGTGTGATGTTGCTTGGAAAAGCAATTTTAAATTCAGTTCAAACTGACAGGAGAACCACGGCTGGTCAGAAGATAACAGAACAAACTGCTCTTTTAGTATGTAACTGTCAACTGTCAAAACCATCTTAAAACTTCTTGCAAGGACTGTTCATTTGAAATCTGGGCTTGAAGACCATCGTACCATGCTAGGAGTGTGGTAAAAACACAAGGCTGGAGAAGCTCTGCAGGCCACACAGAGCACTTTATACAGTAAAGGTGAAGATAGAACCAAAGGTTTGGGCCCAAGCCCTTCATCAAGGTGAGAGCAAAATGCAGGCAGTTGGCTAATCAGTGAGCAGCAGGGAGAGGAGCACTGGCCCACAGGGCCAAGATCATTGGTGGATAAAAGAGGGCATGAAGGAGGGCGGCTGAGGGAGGAGGAAGTGGGGGGGGATTGGGGAGACCAGAGGGGAGTAAGGGGGTGGGGTTGGGGTTGAGGGCTGGGGAGGTCAGAGGCGAGAGGTGGGGAGGTCAGAGCGTGGTGGGGGGTTTGGGGTTGTAGGTGAGACGGGAGAGTGGAAGGTAGAGGAGGTCACGGGGAGGGATGAAGGTGGATGGCAGGGGAGGTCTGAGGGGGAAGGCAGCAAGTAGAAGAGGATACAGTGTCCTGGGGAGGGGGGATGAAAGGGCCGGGGAGGTGGGAAAAAGGGGGAGTTCAAAGGAGTAGATGGGGAGTGAGGAGGGAGAGGTATGAGGGGATAGGAAAGGGTAAGGTATGGTGGTGGGGAGGATGGATGAGCAGGTGGGATCCAGCAGCGAGATATCCAAGGGGCCAGCCTGGCGGTAGCTGAGGTTGGTGTGAGAACCGGTGAGGGAGTTGGGTTAGACACTGGAACATGGTGGTGGGGAACCAGCACAAGCTGTGATGTATTCAGAGGCGCCAGGAACTTCCAAACTTCCGGACAAGCAGATGTCCAAATGAAGATTCATGCTTCCTTGTTCGAGGAACACAGCAGGAACAGGCATCTCAAACATTTCATCTTCCTCCATTATTCAAATGGAACAGGAAGGACAACATTAATTATTTAGTACCATAGGCCATTACAACACAGAAAACAGGCCCTTCAGCCCTTCTATTCTGTGCTGAACTATTATTCTGCTTAGTCTCTTGGAACTGCACCCATTCCATATCGCCCCATACCCCACCAAATTTAGCAGGCAGCTTGTTCCCCGTACCAGCCACTCTCTGTGTGGAGAAGTCCACCCAAATATTTCCCCTAAACCTCCTCTTTCACCATGATCTCACCTAACCTCAGCAGAAAAGCCTACTTGCGTTTATTCAGCCTAGACCCCTCTGTTACTCTTCAATGACATAAACTGCGACAAAACTCAAATCCGGTGAAGTAGCCACCGGCAAAGCTTCAGTGCCAGAGGAACTCAATGCCTTCTACACCTGATGACCATAGGAGCAGGGACGAACCACACCTCCGCACCTCCAGTGATCCGCTCCCGTCCGTAGGTGAGGATGACATGTGGGTTGCCTTCATCAGAGTGAATCCGAGGAAAGCATCCGGTCCGGATGAGGTGCCTGGCTGAGCGTTTAAAACCTGTGCGGGCCAACTTACCAAGATATTCACAGATATTTTAACATCTCACTCCGAAAAGGCATGGTACCCATCCGTTTTCTTTATTCTTTGGCTTGGCTTTGTGGATGAAGATTTATGGAGGGGTAATGTCCACGTCAGCTGCAGGCTCGTTTGTGGCTGACAAGTCCACAGGCTTCAATCATACAGGTGCCCAAGAAAAGTGCAGTAACCTGCCTGAACGACTATCGACCAGTGGCACTTACATCAACAGTGATGAAGTGTTTTGAAAGGCTGGTGTTCAAGAAGATGTGAAGTGACAACATGGATCCATTTCAATTTGTCTATTTAACAACAGGTCTATGAAGGATGTCTTCTCACTGGCCCTACAGAAAGCCTTGGAACATCTGGACAGCAAAGTTGCCTACATCAGGATGCTCTTTATCAACTACAGTTCGGCATTTAACCCCTTCATCCCCTCAAAACTGATCAGCAAATTCCAAGACCTGGGACCAAGACCCCACTGTGTAAATGGATCATGGATTTCCTCACCTCCAGACCACAATCAGTGAGGATGGGTAAGAACTTCTCCACAATCTCCATCAGTACCAGAGCACCACAGGGCTGGGTTCTTAGCCCCTTTGCTCTCCTCCCTTTACACCGATGACTATGTGGCTCAGTATCTACAAATTTGCCAATGGTACCATGGTAGTGAGTTGTGTAAAGGAAGGGAATGAGTCAGCGTACAGGATGGAGATTGAAAATGGCTTCACAACCTTGCACTCGATGTCACCAAAACCAAAGAGTTGATTATTGACCAGGAAAGGAAAACTAGAGGGTGTATGATCCAGTGATCATTGGGAGATCAGAGAGGAGAAGGAGAGCAACTTTACTTTCCTGGACCCAATGCACTAATGGCATCGTAAAGAAAGCACGTCATCATCACCTCTACTTCCTCAGGAGTTTGCGGAGGTTTGGTATGACATCAGAAACCCTGGCTAATTTCTACAGAGGTTTGATGGAAAGTGTGCTTACCGGCTGCATCGTGGTATGGGATGGGGACACCAATTCTTTGGCTTGGCTTCGTTGAAGAAGATTTATGGAGGGGGTAAATGTCCACGTCAGCTGCAGGCTCGTTTGTGGCTGACAAGTCCGATGCGGGACAGGCAGACACGGTTGCAGCGGTTGCAGGGGAAAATTGGTTGGTTGGGGTTGGGTGTTGGGTTTTTCCTCCTTTGCCTTTTGTCAGTGAGGTGGGCTCTGCGGTCTTCTTCAAAGGAGGTTGCTGCCCGCCGAACTGTGAGGCGCCAAGATGCACGGTTTGAGGCGATATCAGCCCACTGGTGGTGGTCAATGTGGCAGGCACCAAGAGATTTCTTTAGGCAGTCCTTGTACCTTTTCTTTGGTGCACCTCTGTCACGATGGCCAGTGGAGAGCTCGCCATATAACACGATCTTGGGAAGGCGATGGTCCTCCATTCTGGAGACGTGACCCATCCAGCGCAGCTGGATCTTCAGCAGTGTGGATTCGATGCTGTCGGCCTCTGCCATCTCGAGTACTTCGATGTTAGGGATGAAGTCGCTCCAATGGATGTTGAGGATGGAGCGGAGACAACGCTGGTGGAAGCGTTCTAGGAGCCGTAGGTGATGCCGGTAGAGGACCCATGATTCGGAGCCGAAAAGGAGTGTGGGTATGACAATGGCTCTGTATACGCTTATCTTTGTGAGGTTTTTCAGTTGGTTGTTTTTCCAGACTCTTTTGTGTAGTCTTCCAAAGGCGCTATTTGCCTTGGCGAGTCTGTTGTCTATCTCGTTGTCGATCCTTGCATCTGATGAAATGGTGCAGCCGAGATAGGTAAACTGGTTGACCGTTTTGAGTTTTATGTGCCCGATGGAGATGTGGGGGGGCTGGTAGTCATGGTGGGGAGCTGGCTGATGGAGGACCTCAGTTTTCTTCAGGCTGACTTCCAGGCCAAACATTTTGGCAGTTTCTGCAAAGCAGGACGTCAAGCGCTGAAGAGATGGCTCTGAATGGGCAACTAAAGCGGCATCGTCTGCAAAGAGTAGTTCACGGACAAGTTTCTCTTGTCACCAATACCCCTGAGTGTAAAGCCCTTCCAAAAGGTAGTGGACACGGCCCAGGACGTCGCAGGCACAACCCTCCCCACCAGTGAGAAGACCCACAGGAAACGCTGCCGTCGGAGAGCAGCAGCAATCATCATGGACCCACACCACCCAGCACACGCTCTGTTCTCGCTGCTGCCATCAGGAAAGAGGTGTAGGAGCCACAAGACTCACACCACCAGGTTCAGGAACAGCTGATCCCCCTCCACCATCAGACTCCTCAATGACAAATTCAATTAGGGACTCGTTTAAGGACTATTAAGTGTGCACTTTATTGATTTTCTTTTTGTTCTCTCTGTATTGCACAGTCGGTTTGTTTACATTAGTTGTCTGTTTACAGTTCTTTTATTTATTTACATTTTTTTACAGTTCTTTTATTTATTTACAGTTTTTTTGCACTACCAATTAGTGGTAATTCTACCGCGCCTGCAGGAAAAAGAATCTCATGGTTGTATGTGATGTCATGTAGATACTCTGACAGTAAATCTGGAATTTAAATCTAAATCTACACTCCAGGGAATAAAGTCCATACCTGTTTAACCTTTCCCTGTAACTCAATTCCTGAAGTCCAGGCAACATCCTAGTAAATTTTCTCCGCCCTCTTTCTATCTTATTGATATCTTTCCTGTAGTTCGGTGACAAAAACTGCATGCAATTCTCCAAATTTGGCCTCACCAATATCTTATACAATATTACTAGAACATCCCAACTCCTGTACTCAATACTTTGATTGATGAAGGCCAAGATGCCAAAAGCTCTCTTTACGACCCTGTCCACCTGTGACGCCACTTTCAGGGAATTATGTATCTGTATTCCCAGATCCCTCTGTTCTACCCCACTCCTCAGTGCCCCCCCATTTACCGTGTACGTCCTACCTATTGACTTTAGTTGGGAAAGATATACAGGAGGATCAGAGCCAGAACCACCAGGCTGAGGAACAGCTTCTTCCCACGGGCAGTGAGAACGCTGAACGACCATTGAACTGCTAAAACAACTCTCAATTATTGATATTTATTTTTTAATATATCTTTATATATATTGTGTATATGCACAGTTTGACTGTAGGTGTGCTATGTCTGCATGTGTTTTTGCACTGTGGACCGGAGAACGCTGTTTCGTCCGGTTTTACCAGTGCAACCAAATGATTAAATAAACTTGATCTTAAGTATGTTCATCTTTCCCGGAACAAGTGCTCGGGAGTAATCCTTTGAGGAAAGAACCATTGTGACATGGCTATCTTTGGTTTGCTCACTGCACACCCACACACTTAGCCCAGGGCCATTCACGTCTGGCCATCCAGTCACTGATTGGCCTATTAATAGACCTGATTTTGAATAATCATTGTTGAAAGACATAAGCCTCAGCTTGTAGTTCCTGCCATAACAGAGAGACGAGTCCAACAGTACTGGTCCGTGTTTTACATCGAGCGGCTAAAGAGATTTTGCTTCTGAGTTTGTGTACATAGGAACATAGGAAGTAGGAACAGGAGTCAGCCAAAAATGGCCCATCGAGCCTGCTCCGCCATTCAATACGATCATGGCTGATCTAATTTATGACCTAACTCCACCTACCTGCCTTCTCCCCATATCCCCTAATTCCTCTATCATGTAAATATTTATCTAACCCAATTTTAAATATGTTTAATGAGGCAGCCTCAACCATTTCCCTGGTTAGAGAATTCCAAACATTCACTACTCACTGGGAAAAACTATTTTTCCTCATCTCTGTCCTAAATCTACTCCCCCGAATCTCTCGTTTTAGTTTCCCCGGCCAGCTCAAAAAACCTTCCTACATCTATCTTATCCATACCCTTCATAATCCTATATGTTTCTATAAGATCTCCTCTCATACAGTCTTAGAGGACATAGGACAGCACAGGACAGCACAGGAACCTGCCTTTTGGCTCAAATATCTGTGCTGAACACGATGTCCAGTTAAACTAAAACTCTGTTGTCTGCACATGATATATATCCTTCCATCCTCTACATATTCACTGCCTAGATCTCTCTTAAACACCATTACTGCATCTCCTTTCACCACTTGGAGCATTGTGTTCAGTTCTAGCCACCTCATTATAGAAAGGATGGTGAGGCCATGGAGAGGGGACAGAGGAGATTTACCAGGATGTTGCCTGGATTGGAAAATGTGTCTTATGAGGCAAGGTTAACAGGCTTTTCTTTTTGAACTGTAGAAGGATGTGAGGTCAACAAGATTATGAAAGGAATGGATAATGTAGACACCAGCTATCTCTCAGGGGGAGAGTAGCAAACATTGGGGGACTTCTGTACAAAATGAGGGTAGGAAAGTTTGGGGGAAATGTCAGAAGTCAGTTTATTTTTACACAGAGAGTTAGTAAGTGCCTGGAATGCATTGCTGGGGTGATGGTGGAAGCTGGGGCATTTAAAAGATTCTTTACACAGTGCTGACTGCAGGGGATGATCTCTGTACCTGCAGGAAGACCACCTAAGGGGATGACTCCTCCTGGCCTATCCAAATATAGACCTGAGCCGGCTCCTCCTGAGCCAGTCACACGGGGGCCACTGAAGCATGAACTGGTGTTCAGACTTTTACCTGAATAAAGCCTGTTGTACAGTCTATTGAATTTTGTGCTTGCTCGCTGTTACCTCAGCACCACATATTTATGTTAGGCGAGATGAAAAGAAAACAAGGCTTTTACTTAGATGTGCCTGGCCCCCCCAGGAGACTGTCGGGTTCTGGATCAGAATGGCTGACTAGGCCACAGACGAACCACGTCTGTGTGCAGTACTGCTTTTACTTTTCCACGCACGTTGTGCTCGGGATGGTTGTGGTGGAGTGGAGACTGCCGTCCCCTTCTTCGCTGAATGCAGATTCACCAAGACTATGTGGAGAAGGATGCAGGTGTGGTTATATGTAATTCCACCACTAGGTCAGCAGGGGTCATCCCGGTGACCTTGTCCATAAAGCCGTCCAGAGCTACAGTCTAGCCTTCCAGGTTTGTCTTGCAGAGAGACAAGACCTCTTAGTGTACAAATTAGTTTATTAAATTGTACTGACAATAACCACACCAGCAGTGCTAGTATAAGACAGCTTTAATAAACTAATATCTACACTAACAGGTCTTGTCTCTCTGCAAGACGAACCTGGAAGGCGAAATTGTAGCTCTGGACTGCTTTATATACAAGGTCACTGGGATGATGCCCGTGACCTAATGGTATAATTACATATCACCACAGCAGGAGGGCTGTGTCATGGTTCATACCCAGCGGCAGTGCGACAGAGGACTCTCTGATCCACGGGCTGTTCCCGAGCTCACACTCTGAGTCTGATGCCCAGAACTGCTGGATGACCATCAACTCAGTGAAAGGTGCCCTTTGGCTGGCCTGAAACCTGCGGGCTTTTCAGCGCGCGGAGACATCGGCGAGGCGATGCTGCCAACAGGCACGTTCCAGGCTGCAAGGCGTACGTAATGAGGGATGCACTGAGGCTCGGTGCGGGCAGCGTAAGGGTGCAGTGGGGAAGGACCACAGTCTAGAGTCCTCCCGTTATCAGACACTGAGGGGCTGAGACCGAGGAGAAGCCCCTCAACCAACAGAATTGGGGGAGAAACAACAAGGTGCTACAGAGATGGTAACAGGGCATTGAGAATGTAAAATGTACATTGATGAGAACGTATCGATATGATTTACATTATCAACGTTAAAAGTCTAGAACAGTTTTCTTGTATGGTGAATAATTTATTGTGATTAAAATCTATTTTTGGAACACAGTACACATGTGTGTGGTGAGAACAAGGTACATGTGTGTGGTGGAGAGAACACAGTACACATGTGTGGTGGTGAGAACAAAGTACACATGTGTGGTGGTGAGAACATTGTACATGTGTGTGGTGGAGAGAATATGGTACACATGTGTGGTGGTGAGAACATGGTACATGTGTGTGGTGGAGAGAACATGGTACACATGTGTGGTGGTGAGAACACGGCACATGTGTGTGGTGGAGAGAACATGGTACACATGTATGGTAGTGAGAACACAGTACACGTGTGTGGTGGTGAGAACGAGTTCAGATGTTCAAGAAGCAACAATTCCTGAAGATTGTGTTAGTGGCAACCAAGGGTCTTTATTTACACATGCAGGAATTCACAACAGGGAATACACACACTCACACACACACACACTCACACACACACACACATACACACACACACTCACACACACACTCACACACACACACACACACACACACACACACACACACTAAGACACATGTATATACGATGCTGGTTAATTACCAATAATTGGGGCTCCTGATAGTGATGTGAGGTTTACATATACAATGCCATCTAGAATAAGCAGGGCATGGTTCACTATCTGCAGCCGTGACCAGCAGGACCACGATGCTAACCTGGAAAATTACCTGCAGACGGCCGTGGAGCTGAACCTCACTTACAACAAGGAAAAGTGTGTGTTCAGCACCACCCGCCTGGCCATCCTGGGGTACATCGTGGCCCATGGAGTCGTCAGCCCAGTTCCGGAAAGGATACGCCCATTAATGGAGTTATCCCTCCCTTCACAACACTAAAGGCCCTCCGCAGGTGCCTGGGCCTGTTCTCTTTTTACTCGCAGTGGGTCCCTTACTTCTCGGTCAAGGTCCGCCCACTGGCCCAAGCCACAACTTTTCCCCTCCCACCTGAGGCGCAGGCAGCCTTCATCCGCATCAGGCAAGACATCGCGGACGCCACGATGCAGGCTGTTGATGAGGACTCCCCCTTCCAGGTGGAGAGCGATGCCTCCGAGGTGGCCCTCACTGCTATCCTCAGTCGGTGGGGGGGGGGGGTGCCTCGTCGACTTCTTCTCCAGGACCCTCCACAGCTCCGAGCTAAGGCACTCTGCCATTGAAAAGGAGACCCAGGCATTTGTGGAAGCGGTCCGCTACTGGCGCCACTACATGGCCGGCAGGAGATTCATTCTCCTCACAGACCAGCGGACTGTGGCGTTCATGTTTGACACTACCCACAAGAGCAAGATCAAGAATGACAAGATCCCGCGCTGGAGAGTCGAGCTGGCAACCTACATCTACGACATCCAGTACCACACCGGGAAGTTTAACGACTCCCCCGATGCCCTCTCTCGCACCTGCGTGTCTATGCATGATGACAGGCTCCAGGCATTGCATGAGTCCCTCTGCCATCCGGGCATCACCAGGTTGTACCACTTCATTAAGTCCCAGAACCTGCCGTACACCATCAGGGACGTCAGGGACATGAACAAAACCTGTCAGGTCTGTGTGGAGTGTAAATGCCGCTTCTTCCACCCCCACCCCTCCCACCCCAGGCCCACATTGTAAAGGCTACGCAGCCTTTCGAGCATCTCGGCATGGACTTCAAAGGGCTCCTGCTTTCCACGAACCAAGACGTCTACTTCCTTACAGTAGTGGATGAGTACTCACGCTTCCCTTTTGCCATCCCTTGACCGGACACCTCCACGGCCACTGTCATCAGGGCCTTGGGGCAGATTTTCACCATGTTTGGCTACCCCGCCTTCATCCACAGCGACCGGGGGTCGAGTTTCATTAGCGACGAGCTGCGCCAGTACCTGATGGCGAGAGGCATCGCCACCAGTCGCACGACAAGCTATAACCTGAGAGGCAATGGACAAGTGGGATGTGAGAATGGGGTGGTCTGGAAGGCAGTCCTCCTGGCTCTCAGGTCTAATGGGTGGGCCGTTGAGTACTGGCAGGACGCCCTGCTCGAGGCGCTTCATGCCATTCGGACACTGCTGTGCATGGCTACCAATGAGACCCCTCACAAACGTCTGTTCTCATTCTCCAGGATGTCGGCGACTGGAATGTCCCTCCCAGCATGGCTCATGTCCCCGGGACCAGTGCTTCTGTGTAAGCACGTACGGACACACAAGGCCGAAGCCTTGGTCGAGTAGGTCTTCCTCCTTCATGCAAACCATAACTACGTTTATGTTAGGTTCGGCAATGGCAGGGAGGACACCGTCTCAACCAGGGACCTGGCACCAGTAGGAGCACCCACCACACCATGCCACCCTCCAACCCAGGACGATGCTGACCGGGCATACATCCCTGTCCCCAGGCAGCTATGGGGCACGCAGGGCCTCCTTGACCACCAGGGGCCTGCCTCAGCCTTGGGAGATGAACCCACCCCCCCACCCATCCAATACGACCCACATACGTCGACCCCGGCCCCCCGGCCACCCCTCCGCACAGCACCACACCAGCCACGCACACCCCTGCTGTCAGCCCCCCCACTTCACCTCTGACCAGTGACCAGCAGCCAATCCTACGGCAGACACAGAGACCCAGGTGGCGGCCGAATCGTCTCAACCTGTAAATATTTTATGTACATAGTGGGTGCGATTCCTTGTTACTGCCCCCCCACCCCTCCACTAGGACAATTTTAAAGAAGGGGGTGAATGTGGTGGTCCACCACCGTCCTACTGCAGGGGGAAACCTCTGAACCTGCAGGAGTGTAAGGTGACAGGGCAACACCAGGCCGGCTGTCAATCAGTTGGCCTGAATGAATCAAGCCCCACCCAGTCGGGTGTCAATCACCCTCCGGGATATAAGCCTGTGCCGGCCTCCCGAGGCCTCACTCAGAGTTGCTGAAGCTACAGTCAGCCTGGCTCTGTGGAAGTCTTTGTGGATTAAAGCCTGTTGTACAGTTTTTTACCTTGTGTGTGTCTGATTCTTGCTAACAGCGCACCACAATCATCTTCTCCAATTTCTGTTAACTCCCCATCCCCCAATGTCTCTCTCTTCACCTATCTCTCTGTCTCCTTTCCACCAGCTCTCCACCCTCTTCCTACCCTCCTTCGTCCTCTGCCTTCTCCCCCCTGTCATTTCCCAGTTACTCTCTTACCTGTATTCTCCTGTGACCTCTTCCCTGATACCCTGGGTTCCTCCCCATTGCCATTCCTCCCTCTTCTTTTCTGCTCCCATCCCCAGGGATATGTCTGACTTTCAACACTTCTGACCAACAGCTCAGGTCCAAAATGTCAACTCCCTTTGACTTCCCAGGCTCGCTGTGTGACCTGCTGAGTTTCTCCAGCACTTTTGTGCAGAACACAGTACAGGCCCTTCGGCTCATGATGTTGTGCTGACCTGTATAAATTTACTCAACCGTCTAAGCCAGTGTTTCTCAATCTTTTTCTTTCCACTCACATCCCACTTTAAGTAATCCCTCTGCCATCGGTGTTCTGTGATTAGTAAGGGATTGCTTAAGATGGGATGTGGGTGGAAAGAAAAAGTTTGAAAACCACTGTTTTAATCGTCTCTCATTAACTCGTTATGTGCACGGTTTCAGAACTCCAAAGGAAATGGACCAATGACCATTTTTCTCAAGCAAAGTATTTCAGTGACAATTGGGTCTGGAGCAGTGATTCTCAACCTTCCCTTCCCACCCACATCCCACCGATGGCCTAGGGATTACTTAAAGTGGGATGTGGGTGGAAAGATAGAGATCCTCCCCCCACCATTCTCTTAAATTCCAATGAGTACTGGCCAAGAGCTGTGAAATGTTCCTCATCTGAGAACCTTTGCAAACCTCCTCTGAACCCTCTCCAGCACCAGCACATCCTTTCTTAAATGAGGAGCCCAAAACTGCTCACAGTTCTCCACGTGAGGCTTCACTAGGGCCTTATAAAGCTTCCACATCACATCCCTGCTCTTAGATTCTGTTCCTCTCGAAACGAACGCCAACATTGCATCTGCCTTCTTCTTCACCCCCAACTCAACCTGCAAGTTTTCCTTCAGGTTATCCTGCACAAGGTCTCCCTTTGCATCTGGGAATTTTCAGTTTATTCCCCATTTCGAAAATACACTGCCCATTAGTTTTTTTCTACCAAACTGTGTGACCGTCCACTTCTCTTCATTATATTTTATTTGCCATGTCTCTGTCCATTCTCCTCATCTGTCTAAGTCCTTCTGCAGCCTCCCTGCTTCCTTTCGTCTACTCTCTCCTCCACCTCCCTCTGCAAACTTGGCCACAAACTCATTCATTCCACCATCCAAATCATTAATATACCACATAAAAAGAAGTGGCCCCAACCCTGACCCCTGTGGACACCACCACCAGCAACTGGCAGCCAACCAGGATATAGTCCCTGTATTCCGACTCCTGCTGATCGGCTAATGATCTACCCAACGCTAGTATGTTTCCTGTTATTCCATGGGTTCTTATCATGTTAAGTAGCTTCCCGTGAGACACCTGGTTAAATGCTTCTGAGAATCCAAATGCACAACATCCACTCCATCTCCCTTATCTATCCGGCTGGTCACTTCCTCAAAGAATTCCAATAGCTTTGTTGTAGCGTGAATAAAAGCTCTCGTGACTGGTGGTAGAAGCGAGATCGATGTTAATATTGAAGGAAAGCTTGGATAGGAATATGGATGGGAGAGGTGTGGAGAGTTACGGGCCAAATGTGGGTCAGTGGGACGAGGTGGGAGAAGATGTTCGGCACAGACTAGTAGGGCCAAACTGGCCTGTTTCTGTGCTGTAAATGGTTATAGGGTTACATTAGCTTTTAACTGAGGGTAGGGTCTCACTGTGGTCTTCAGAGGGGCTCAGGATTTTTGGCGGGAAAGCAGGGTTATATATGCGGAGCCAGCCCTCAGTATAACACACCACTCGTGCATCTGCGAGGCAAGATTTTCCCTTAAGGAAACCATGCTGGCTTTGGCCTATCCTGTCCTGCGCCTTCAAGTACTCTGTCACCACATCCTTGACAAAAGGACGCCACTAGTCCAGCACCTCCGTCAAGAGGAGATGGAGAAGCAAAAGAGGGTCCCCGAGGAGACACCGTCCATGGATCCCATTGTTTCCTCTGATGACGCCGTCTCCTGCCTGCTCCAGCCGTGAATCCGAGCTCCAGGTGCCTCTCTCTCCTCAACCCCTGGTTCCTAATGCTCAGCGATACAATCAGGAAGCTGCCAGCTCCCGAGGCCACTTCCGGAACCCCTGCCTGGGCCGTTGGCTCCCTCACGGATGCCGGGTCTGGACACCTGATTCCCATGAGCCCACAACCCATTCCGAGCCCTTCGGCCGCCGGGCCCCTCGCTGCTCCGCGGCTGCGGTCTCCTTCCCTGTGGGGCTTTCTCCTTCTCCTCGGAGGTGGGGCAGTGTTCTCCCACTCTGGTGCACTGCCCTTGTCTGCAGTTCCTCCCATGCCCACACGCCAAATGTGGGTGCTGCCATTTTGAACCCAGTCCTCTGTGGGTTCTCCAGCGGAGAAAACAAATTGCTGCTAACCTGGCTCTACAGGCGGTTTGCAGCCTGTTGTCACACCATGGGAAATCTGAGCTTCTAAAGAGAACTGTGATTCTTTCCACTGTTTTCGTGATGCGGTGATATTGTCAAAGATTCTCTGTAATTTGAAACATTTCACTATAATACACTCATTAGTGGGAACCTGGATTTATGATTGGGCTCACTCAAGCTAATTTGTGGAATTGCTATCTCAGGGCCACTGAGAAAAATCACCCTTGGTAAATTAAGCCCTGCTTCCAGTTAAGTCCCCATAAATTGCCCAATTTACAATTTCCAAATGTGGTCTTACTAATTTCTAATTGTGGTTCTCGCCAAACACGTCATCAAATCCTTTCATAAAGAAGGTTTCTTGCAAACATATCTTAATCAAAGTTTCATTTGCTCCGACTCATTAGTTCTACCGATGTCAGAGAGACACCTGACTCACTTTCGTTCACAGCCAGTTACATTAACTGTCCAACTACAGGTGTCAAGATTATGCCCATGCAAGTTCCATCATCCCACCATTTCCTTGAAGAGTTGCGAGTTGGGTTAATTAGACCAGTGTTCTACCTGGGGTGCCAAAATAGAGGAAGTGATCACTCCAATTATGTGGCCTGACAAATTCTAATTGCCTTCCTTGCTTCTCGAGGATAAAGGCATTATATTGGTGAAGTTAATTTCTGCCGTTTAGTTCAATTTCTTGGTGGAGAGGGAGTCCAAGTTGGAATGAAGTTTGAGGCTCCAATAGCAAGAGGTGTAAGGGACCGTCGTTGTCTATTGCGGCTGTTCTCCGCACACTGAGGAATCTTCCCATTGATGGCGAGAGGCAATTTAATGGAAGTAAAATCCCTGGGGATTTGTAGATGCCAGATAAGGGCATTTGCCGGTTGATTGAGATTGTGTGTTGGCAAACTAACCAGTAGGGGGTGCGCCAATTTCAAACTTCCTTTCAAATTTTTACATATTTATTTTCTGCAATTTGTTTTTAGTTGCTGGCTGCTTGAGGCTGCTGGTTGCTTGAATAGGAGGGATTTTATGGTATATAAGATTATGAGCGGGCATTGATTGAGTGGCCAGCCAGCACCCTTTGCCCAGGGCAACAACCAGATCAGATCAGATACTATTTATTGTCTTCTAATAAAACTAAAATGTCATATTCTATGAAATTGCCTTCAGTCTGCCAAAGGATTCGCCATTAGTATTGCCTCTTACAGTCAGAATCAGAATATTTTTCCCCACTCTCAGAACCAGATCATGTCATAACATTCACTGAAAAAGCTCAGAAATGCTAGAGAAACTCAACAGGTCAAACACAACATTCATTGTTTTGCGGCAGTATTACAGATGCAAATATTTTTATAACTTACATTTAAAGATATAAATAAATGCGTGCAAAAGATAAGGTGAGGTAGTGTCTTTGGTTCATTGACCATTCAGAAATCTGTTGACAGAGGGGAATAAGTGAAAACAGAATGTTGGAGAAACTCAGCAGGTCAAACAGTGTCCTTCATGCAACAAAGATAAAGATACGGAACCGACGTTTTCAGACTGGACAAAGACTGGGAAGTGGCTTCGCTGAGCACCTTTGCTCTGTCTGCATCAATGACAGGGATCTCCTAGTGGCTAACCATGTCAAATCCATGCTCCACTCCAACATGTCTGTCCATGACCATTCTCTGTAATTGGATGCCTTGACTTCCTCACTGGAAGACCACAGTCAGTACTGTTAGGTCTGCTTTGTTCATGAATGAGTGAGACAAACACCAGACTGAGTCGAAATCAGGGTTCTTTGTTCTTTATTACCGGATTGTAACACTTGCAACTAACAATGTTAGTCGGAGAATGCATTCTGCCGTTATCAGCAAAATGGTGATTTTTTATACCCTTGGATACGTGCTTAGAACATCATCATATCATTACTTGTCCAATGACTAAAACTGTTGCTATCCTTTCCCTGCTAGCTTCCTGCCTCTCAATCCATCAATGTCTCTCTTATCTTGTAAGTACAAGGATGCATTCACATCTTGTTACAGCCCTATACAGGGTAACTCCTTACACATTCCCATCTCATGATGTTTTACCTTACAGTACGAATTGGAGACAATGTTGTAGAGGTTAAAACCTTGTGTTTTTTGATTTTTAGTAATTTTGTACTATCCCTTTAAGGATTAATTTTTTTTGTAGAGTGACCATAGTTACTGTGACATCATATGTCGTGATATCTGAGTGGACAAGGAGCTCGCTCTCATTCTTGGAATAACCACGGACGAGAGTAAGCTCATTCGAGAAACATTTCTTTGAATTCATCATTATTAATCATTCATTCTCATTTCAATTTGTTTATATTTGTTTGAAGTTGAGTATCATATCATTATCCTTTGTTTTACTCATCGATATGGTGTGAAGCTATGAAAATGTTTATTTGCTTTTATCAATGGAAAATTAAAGTTATTTACAGCTGCAATTACGAAGTTTGACTTATTTGGATGAATAAGATACAATTCACAATATCGAGGTTGACTGACTTCTCTTGGAAGATGACGTTTTGATTTTGGGAAATATTAGAAGATAGGAAGTCTCACCATTAAACGTCTCCTCCTCAAAGATCATCAACACAGGCCCACCCCAAGGATGTGTGCTTAGCCCACTGCTCTACTCACTATGCCCCCATGACTGGGTGGCCAGCCACAATTCCAATGCCATCTCCAAGTCTGTCGGCAAAATCACCAACGGCAATGAGGAAGCGTCCAGGAGGGAGACAGATCAGCTCGTTGATGGTATCACAACATCAACTTTGCACTCAATTGTCAGCAAAACCAAGGAGATGATGGCGGACTTCAGGAGGGAGTCAGGGGAGCACGACCCAGTCCTCATCAAGGGCTCAGCAGTGGAGAAGGTCCAGAACTTCAAATTCCTGCGTGTCAACATCACCGAGGATCTACCTTGAAGCCTCAATGTCGATGCAATCATGAAGAAGGCTCACCAGTGGCTATACTTTGTAAGGATTGAGGTGATTCGGTATGTCACCAACGACTTACGAAAACTTTTACAGGTGTACTGTGGAGAGCATCCCGCCACCTTGAGAGATGGGACAGCAAACCCCTTCTTGGTCTGACCTGACTTCCGCCACCATCAGTGACCTCCCGAAGTGCTATTTCTGCGGGCAGGGCAAGCACCCGAGAGGACGCTTCCTTGCCAAGGGATGCCAACTTCTGGAAAAAGGGACACTTTGCGGAGGTTCTCCAGCATTGTGTTTTTACTTCAACCATAATGTCTGCAGACAATTCCTGTTTCATTGCAGAGGGGAAGATGCTATTTTTGTACCATTTGACTTCGGGATCCTATCCCTATTTCCTAATGGTAGCAGTGCGAAGAGAAAGAGAAGCAAAAGAGAATCTCCTAAATTCTCCAAGCGTCCATGGATTAATTTCCAGATCTCCCACAGCCTCTGCAGTCACACAAGATCACAGTTCAGTTCATATCATCGGCAGCCAAGCTCCTGATCCAAACCTCCAGCATAATGAGGAAGCCTTCAGTGCCCAGGACCCTCCTTGCCCTCAACACTCTCTCGAATCCCAGTTCCAATACTTGGCTCTCATATATAACCATATATAATTAAAACACACAAACAGGGCAGTTTGTCCCTTCTAGTCCATGGCGAACACCTTCTCCCACCTAGTCCCATTGACCCACAACTTTGCACACCTCACTCATCCATTTACCGATCCAACTTTTCCTTAAATGTTAAAATTGAGCCCGCATCTACCACCACTGCCAGATGTTCATTCCATACCCCCACCACCCTCTGCGTGAAGAAATTCCCCCTTATGTTTCCCCTAAACTTCTCCCCTTTTACTCTCAGTCCATGCCCTCTTGTTTGAATCGGCATACAGATTTTTCTCTTGAATATACACAGTGTCACTTTCTCCCCTTTCTCCCCCCTCCCTTCCCTCCCTCCCTCAACCCCCTTCCCATTTATTCAAAGTTCAATCTATATTAAATCCGTTAAACAATGTCGTCACTTAATAAAAATAAACAAGAAATTTTTATCTTTTACTTTTACACACTGGGTCAGTTCATTTCGTTCTCTTCTCCTTCTGTCATTTTAGGGGGTGGAGGTCCGTGGTAGGCCCTCTCTGTTGTGTTCCATGTTTGTTCAAATATTGTAATGTTATTTCTTAATTATATGTTATTTTTCCCAATGGAATACATTTATTCATTTCGATGTACCATTGCTGTATTTTCAGGCTCTCCTCTGATTTCCAGGTTGACATTATATATTTTTTTGCTACAGCTAAGGCTATCATTATAAATCTTTTTTGCGCTTCATCCAGTTTGAGGCCTAATTCCTTACTTCTTATATTACTTAGAAGAAAGATCTCTGGATTTTTTGGTATGTTGCTTTTTGTGATTTTATTTAATATCTGGTTTAGATCTTCCCAAAACTTTTCCACATTCTCACATGCCCAAATTGCATGTCCTGTTGTTCCCGTTTCCTTCTTACAGTGAAAACATCTGTCTCATACTGTTGGGTCCCATTTATTTAACTTTTGGGGCGTGGTGTATAGCCTGTGTAACCAATTATATTGTATCATGTGTAACCTCGTGTTCATTGTATTTCTCATAGTTCCGGAGCATAGCTTTTCCCATGTTTCATTCTTTATCTTTATGTTTAGATCTTGTTCCCATTTTTGTTTGGGTTTACAGCTTGTTTCCTCGTTCTCCTTTTCTTGCAGTTTGATGTACATGTTTGTTATAAATCTTTTAATTATCATTGTGTCTGTAATCACATATTCAAAATTGCTTCCTTCTGGTAATCTCAGCCTGCTTCTCAATTTGTCCTTCAAGTAGGTTTTCAGTTGGTGGTATGCAAACATTGTACCATGAGTTATACCATATTTGTCCTTCATTTGTTCAAAAGATAATAATTTATTTCCCAAAAAACAATTTTCTATTCTTTTGATCCCTTTTCTCTCCCATTCTCTAAAGGAAAGGTTATCTATTGTGAAAGGGATTAATTGATTTTGTGTCAATATTAATTTTGGTAGTTGGTAATTTGTTTTTTTCCTTTCTACGTGAATCTTCTAACAAATGTTGAGCAGATGGTGCAGTACTGGTGAACTTCTATGTTGCACCAATTTTTCATCCCACTTATATAGTATACGTTCAGGTATCTTCTCCCCTATTTTATCTAGTTCTAATCTGGCCCAATCTGGTTTTTCCCTTGTTTGATAAAAATCTGATAGGTATCTTCATTGTGCTGCTCTATAATAATTCTTGAAGTTTGGTAGCTGTAAGCCCCCTTATTTGTACCATTCTGTTAATTTATCTAGTGCTATCCTCGGTTTCCCCCCTTTCCATAAGAATTTCCTTATTATTTTCTTTAGCTCCTTGAAGAATTTCTCTGTTAGGTGAATTGGTAATGATTGAAAGAGGTATTGTATCCTTGGGAAGATGTTCATTTTAATACAGTTTATCCTTCCTATCAGTGTTAGTGGTAAGTCTTTCCAGTGCTCTAAGTCATCTTGTAATTTCTTCATTAATGGCTGACAATTTAGTTTATGTAGATGGCCGAGATTATTATTTAGTTGTATACCTAGGTATCGAATTGCTTGTGTTTGCCATCTAAATGGTGATTCTTTCTTAAACTTTGTGAAATCTGCATTATTCATTGGCATTGCTTCACTTTTATTTACGTTAATCTTGTAACCCGATACTTCATATTCCTTCAATTTCTTGTGTAATTCTTTTATTGATATTTCTGGTTCTGTTAAGTATATTATAACGTCATCTGCAAATAGACTGATTTTATATTCTTTCTCTTTTATTTTTATACCTCTTATTTTATTTTCTGTTCTTATCAGTTCTGCTAGTGGTTCTACAGCTAACGCGAACAGTGAGGGAGATAGTGGACATCCCTGCCTTGTTGATTTGCTTAATTTAAATTGGTTTAATATATATCCATTTACTGTCACTTTCGCCAATGGCCCCTTATGTAATGCTTTAATCCAATTAATATATTTCTCTGGTAGGCTGAATTTTTGTAGTACTTTGAATAAATAATTCGATTCTACTCTGTCAAAGGCTTTCTCTGCGTCTAAAGCAACTGCTACTGTTGGAGTTTTGTTTCCTTGTACTTCATGGATTAAGTTAATGAACTTACAGATATTGTCCGTTGTTCGTCTTTTTTAAATAAATCCAGTTAGATCTAGTTTTACTATTTTTGGTACACAGTCGGCCAATCTGTTTGCTAATAGTTTAGCTATTATCTTATAATCTGTGTTAAGTAGAGATATTGGTCTATATGACGCTGGTGCAAGTGGATCTTTCCCTGTCTTTGGTATTACTGTAATTATTGCTGTTTTACATGAATCTGGTATGTTTTGTGTTTTTTCAATCTGGTTCATTACTTCCAGGAGAGGAGGAATGAATACGTCTTTAAATGCTTTATAGAATCCTATTGGGAGTCCATCCTCTCCCGGTGTTTTATTGTTCGGTAGTTTTTTAATTATCTCCTGTATTTCTTCTATTTCAAATGGTTTTATTAATTTATTTTGCTCCTCTGTTTGTAATTTCGGTAGTTCAATTTTAGTTAGAAATTCACCTATTTTGTCTTCCTTCCCTTCATTTTCAGTTTGATATAGTTGCTCATAGAACTCCCTGAAGTTTTCCTTGATCTCCTTTGGATTATATGTAATTTGTTTGTCCTTTTTCCTTAATGCCAATACCATTATTTTAGCTTGTTCTGTCTTAAGCTGCCACGCTAGCATTTTGTGCGTTTTGTCCCCTAGTTCATAATATTTCTGTTTTGTCTTCATTATGTTCTTCTCCACCTTATATGTTTGTAGTGTTTCGTATTTTATTTTTTTATCTGCCAATTCTCTTCTTTTAGTTGTATCTTCCTTCATTGCTAATTCTTTTCCTATATTTACTATTTCCCTTTCCAACTGCTCTGTTTCCTGATTATAGTCCTTCTTCATCTTGGTTACATAACTTATTATCTGCCCTCTGATGAAGGCTTTCATTGCGTCCCATAGTATAAACTTATCTTTCACTGATTCCGTATTTATTTCAAAGTACATTTTAATTTGTTGCTCAATGAATTCTCTAAAATTCTGTCTTTTAAGTAGCATGGAGTTTAATCTCCATCTATACGTTCTCGGTGGGATGTCCTCCAGCTCTATTGCCAATAACAGGGGTGAGTGGTCCGATAACAATCTAGCTTTATATTCCATTTTCTTAACTCTTCCTTGAATGTGGGCTGATAACAGGAATAGGTCTATCCTTGAGTATGTTTTATGTCTACCCGAATAATATGAGTATTCCTTTTCCTTTGGGTGTCGTTTCCTCCATATATCCAAAAGTTGCATTTCCTGCATCGATTTAATTACTTTGTTCTTTCTGTTAGTCTTTTTTTCCAGTTTTATCCATGTTTGAGTCCAAATTAAGGTTAAAATCCCCTGCTATCAATATATTCCCTTGTGTATCTGCAATCTTCAAAAAGATATCTTGCATAAATTTTTGATCTTCTTCATTAGGTGAATATACATTGAGTAAATTCCAAAATTCTGAATATATCTGACACTTTATCATTTCTTCTTCTATTTTGATTGGTACATTTTTATTGATTAATATAGCTACACCTCTGGCTTTTGAATTATATGACGCTGCCGTTACATGTCCTATCCAATCTCTCTTTAATTTCTTGTGTTCCACTTCAGTTAAGTGTGGTTCTTGCACGAATGCTATATCAATTTTTTTCTTTTTTCAGTAAATTTAACAGTTTCTTCCTTTTGATTTGGTTATGTATTCCATTAATATTTAAAGTCATAGCCATTTCATACTTTGTTTATCTTTCCTTTCCATTTCCTCATCACCACCTTCCCTTCTTATCCATTTCTGCTTTCTTTTCTTGAACACATTATAAGATAACATTTCTAAAACATAAAATATTTCCACTATTCTCATATCTAAAATTCCTTTAACCCCAATAGTCCCTCCCTTTTCTGAGTTGCCCTTTGTCCCTTGCCGGGCAACCACATCTCCCCTCTCCATTCGGACTGCGAACCTGCTCGCAAGCGTCAACTGATTTCGCAGTGACTGTTATTCTTCCCCACCCAGCGCCCCTCAGAAAAGATTTCAATCTTCATATTTAACAAAGGTCACTCTCTTAATTCCCTCCTTACTTCCTTTCCCTTCTTAGTTCTTACTTTCTTCTTCCTCTTTATATATAGTTTGTTGTCATTTTTGTTCTTGTTACATCTCTTCATCTCTCTGTCTGTTTTGTAATTGTTCTGCAAATTTTCATGCTTCTTCCGGATCCGAGAATAGTTTGCTTTGCTGCCCCCGGATAACTATTTTAAGCACCGCTGGATATTTTAATATGAATGTATAACCTTTTTGTCCATAGAGTCGTTTTTGCTGCGTTAAACTCCTTCCTCTTCTTCTTCAGGAGTTTTGAACTCATTGAGAAGGACATTTTGATTTTGCTTTAGGCACCTCCTAATGTAGCCTGTTGCAAGCATCAACTCCGGTGATGCCTTTCCATGAAACCATAAGCAATAGGAGCAGAATAAGACCATTCAGCCCATCGAGTCTGTCCCCCATTCCGTCAAGAGCTGATCATTCTCTCACTCAGCCCCACTCCCCGGCCTTCCCCCCCCCATAATCTTTGATCCCCTGACTATTACATGCCTATCAATCTCTGCCTTAAATAGACCCAATGACCTGACCTCCACAGCCGCCCGTGGTAGCAAATTCCAGAGGTTCCTCACTTTCTGAATAATAAAATTTCTCCGCCTTTCTGTTTTAAATGGGCGCCCTTCAACCCTGAAACAGTGGCCCCTTTGTCCTTTACCCAGTAATAAGGCAGTAACTGGCTATTCTGATTTTCAGCTTGAGAAACTGGGCGATAAAAATTGGGCCAGATTTACTCGAAGTCTGAAATGGGCAGGTTCCATGTATTGACAAAGGGTTGGGAGAGGACTTCACTTCTGCCATGGTTCTTGGCTCCAGCCAGATAGATTAATTAACATGATAATTTTAGAATGCTAAATATATACCTCTTTAATGTGTGTAATAAGGATCCGTTCAATACTAACAGATTTCAAATTCAGCTGCACAGTGTAAGTAAGCTAACATTCCTGCATTCCTGTAATTGGACTCTCTGCAATTAAAGCCATTTTATTATCTGACAATGGGATGGATAAATCTACAGGATTTAAACGTGTATTTTGCTACTGAAGACTATGCTAATGGTTTTATGTAATAGAACCATGGAATATTATAGCACAGAAACAGGCCCCTTCGGCCCTTCTAGTCTGTGCTAAACAATTTTTTTTGCCTAGTCCCACTGACCTGCAGGCAGTCCATTCCCCTCCATACCTCTCCCAGCCATGTACCCCTATCCATATTCTTCTTAGATGTTAAAATTGAGGCCACATCCACCACTTCAGCTGGCAGCTCGCTCCACACTCCCATGACTCTCTCTGTGAAGAAGTTTTCCTCATGTTCCCCCTAAACTTTTCCCCTTTCACCCTTAACCCTTATCCTCTGGTTTGTATCTCACCCAACCTCAGTGGAAAAAAGCCGACCTACATTCACTCTGTCTGTCCCCCTCATAATTTTAAACACCTCGATCAAATCTCCCCTCATTCTTCTAGACTCCAGGGAATAAAGTTCTAACCTGTTTAACCTTCTAACTCATTCCTGAAGTCCAGATAAAATCCTAATAAATCTTCTCTGCCCTCTTTCTATCTAATTGATATATTTCCTGTAGTTATGTGACCAAAACTACACACAATTCTCCAAATTTAGCCTCACCAATGTCTTATACAACTTTACAGTAACATCCCAACTCCTGTACTCAATATTTTGATTTATGATGGCCAATATGCCAAAAGCTCTCTTTACAACCCTGTCCACCCATGATGCCACTTTCAAGGAATTAGTATCTGTATCCCCAGATCCCTCTGTTCTACCACACTCCTCAGTGCTTGACCATGTACGTCCTTTCTTGGTTTGTCCTTCCAAAATGCAACACCTCACACTTGTCTCCATTAAATTCCATCGGCCATTTTTCAGCCCATTTTTCCATCTGCAAGCTTACTCACTGGCCACGCCTCCAATCTTTCAGTCAATTGCAAACTTGCTGATCCAATTTACCACATTATCATCCAGATCATTGATATAGATGACAAACAACTATAGTCCCAGCATGATCCCTGAGGCACACCACTAGTCACAGGCCTCCAGTCTGAGAAGCATCATCTACCACTACTCTCTGGCTTCTCCTATCCAGCCATTGTCAAATCCAGTTCACTACTTCACCATGAATTCCGAGCATCTTTGCCTTCCTGACTAACCTCGCATGGGGGACCTTGTGAAAGGCTTTTCTAAAGTCCATGTATACAACATCCACAGCCTTTCCTTCATCAACTTTGCTGGCAACCTGGTAAATGTTTTTTTTTAAATTTAAATCCTGCAACCACGGAGGTCTGCACCCAAGAAGGCATTGCCTGTGCTGGGCAGCCTACCACGAGGGGTTGCAGACTCCAGGGGAGCAGAGGATCAGTGTAGGGCACCAGAAATGGAGAGAACACACCCCAATGAGATGACTGGGAGACAACCCAACATGACAGTGGACCAGTGAGGTGGTCAGCAGCTGTAGGATCCACACACACTGCAGGCAACTTGAGGTAGGGAGTCACGCATGGGCTGGTGGATACTGGATTCAAGCGGGCACTGAGGGAAGAAGGACTCCCAAAAGGCCTCGGGCATTTTGGATCTGGAGTTCGGGTGGCCGATGGATCGAACCAGAGCCTGTGTGGCCGCAGAGGCTACGGGAGCGCTGGAGGCGAATCCACGGACACTCAGTGACTCTTTCCCTTATTGTTAGCAGCGGCAGGGCAATGCTCACGGGGACTCTTTGTTTGCCTCCCAGTAGGCAAGAGTTGAAGACTATCACGTATGTGACATTTCTAATGTATTAGTACAAGACAATAAAAAGAACCTTGAACCTTAGAAGCTTGTCGGGTAACAGGATCATCTGCAGACGCTGATGCAAGGCACAAAAGTGCTGGAGAAACTCGGCAGGTCACAGAACATCTGCAGGAAGTAAACCTGGTGTTCCCAATGTGGCTTCCTCTGCATCAGAGGATTCCTGATCGTGTCCGAGATTGGGATCTGGAGCTCGGGACGCCGATGATTTGAACAGGAGTCTGTGCGGCTGCAGAGGTTGCAGGAATCACTGGAGGCGAATCCACAGGCCCTCAGTGTCTCTGGCTCATGGCAACTCATTGGTTGCCTTACAGCAGACAAAGGTTGAGGTACAATATATCATGCATATTTCCTTTTTTATATATTATTAGCTGACAGTAAAAGAATTCTGCCACCTTGAAGTGCTTTATTCCATTATCTTTGCAAAGCCTGGATGTTGGAAACCTACAGGTCAATGCAGGACACTGAGAGGCTCGGTCCATTTGAATAGTTCCTCACTCTGGTCGTGATGGTCAAGGGGATCATGTTGGTCTCTGTGCAGAGCACTGGAGGCCACCGGTCAGGGAGGTAAGTGATTGGCTGGCCTTTATTACCAGATGATTTGAGAACAGGTTGATAAATGTAAGTTGCGGCATCCTGTCAGGCAAAGAAATGTGGGAGGTTAAGCCACAGGAAGTTAATTTGCAGGGGCAGCAGGAGGGGGGGGGGGTCAAGGAGGCAAATCCATGTGTGGCGCAACCTTAAGAAGACAGCCAATGTCCTAAAGGAACCCCAAAGGAGTAGATGTGGTAAAGTTGTTTCCCATGGTACGGGAGACAAGGAGAAGAGGGCACAACTTCAGGATTGAAGGGCGCCCGTTTAAAACAGAGACGTGGAGGGATTTCTTTAGCCAAAGGGTGCTGAATCGCTGGAATTTGCTATCATAGGCGGTTGTGCGGGGAAGGTTGTTGGGTACATTTAAGGCAGGGATTGATGGGTATCTGAATAGACAGAGGATCTAAGGTTATGGGGAGAAGGCCAGGGAGTGGGGCTGAGTGGGAGAATGGATCAGCTCCTGATGGAATGCTGGAGTGATCTTGAAGGGCTGAATGGCCTACTTCTGCTCCTGTATCTGGTCTTATCTCCCTGCTCACAACCTCTTCTTACTACTACCTTTGGGCAGAAGGTACAGAAGCCTGAAGACCAGCACCTCTGGGTTTAGGAACAGTTTTATTCCAACAGCTATCAGGCTCTTGAACCTCCCCCCACTACCCAAACCCTGATCGCTCTGGAACCCCTAAAGGATCTATCTGCATGATCAGAATATTACTTTTCTTGCGCTAAATGTAACTGTGAATATTTATTAATTTTTCCTTTTCTGAGGCAGCGTGGCCCTGTGACCCAGGTTCAAATCCCATGCTGTCTGTAAGGAGTTTGCAACTTCTCCCCGTGCCTGTGTGGGTTTGCTCTGGGGGCTCCGGTTTACTCCCACCCTTCAAAACGTTCCGGGGGTTGGAGGTTAATTGGGTGTAATTGGGCGGCACAGGCTCGTGGGCTGGAAGGGCCTGTTACCGTGCTATATGTCTACATTTAATTCATTTAATTTAAATATTTATGATTTCTTTCTCTGTCTTGGCAGGCTGTCGCAGTTTAACGTGAATTATTTGAGCTGGGGTGTGGTTGCAGCAAGTAAGAATTTTGGTACACATGTAAAGGTACTCATGTCATTTTAAATGGGATGTTGGCTTTCACTATGAAGGAGATTGAACTTTAGAGCAGGGAGGTTCTGCAAAAACTGTACAAGGCACTGGTGATGCCACACCTGGAATAATGTGTGCGGGGCAGGTTCACCTGTTAAAGTCAGCCCGCACTGTAATTAAAAACAACAGGACCAATTAAGTGGTCAACAGTTTCCTTTATTCAGCTTTGTTAACGCTAGTGGGAGTGAGGGGTACAGTAACTCGATCTCCACACTGATCCCCAACTCAAGGCATACAGAATGTTCATCCCATTTTTATACACCTTCAAGTAAGGGTCTGCGTGAGACCCAAGAGGTTTCACATGACTTTCACACAGCTGGCGATCCCTGTTTTGACAAACAACGTGTTCCCTTGTGGTGTCTGCAGACGGCTGGGAAACAAGTAACACTCTTGTTTTACTTACATTCTTTGTGGTATTAGTTCCCATCTCACTTCAGCCCAGGGAAGGCAATTACAATTCTGACCATGTTACAAGGCAACCATTTTCTCACCTAATTCAATAAGCATATTTGTTAAACTTATTCTTTCACATTCCCTCCTTTATCACACACCAGATTGACTCCAGAAATGAGAGGTTTGGCTTATGAAGAGACGGTACCATGGGACCAAACTCATTGAGTTTGGAAAGATGAGGAGGGAATCTTAGAAGAACGTAAAGGGATTAAAGGAAGAGGTAAGATAAAAGTAGGAAAATTGTTTCCACTGACAGGTGAGCGTTCAGGACAGAGATGATTTTATTAAAAAAAAATGTAAACATACAGCACGGTAGCAGGCTATTTACACACCATTAACCCCCCCCCCCCCCACCCCCGACACGTTTTGAATGATGGGAGGAAACCCCGGGGAAAACCCACACAGACGCGGGGAGAATGTACAAACTCCTGACAGACTGCGGGGGAATTCGCTGGTGCTGTAAGGGCATTGTGCTAACCGCTACGCCAACTGTGTCGCCTACATGAGGAAGATGGAACACAGGATGTTAGCAACCTTGTGCCGAACTATAGAAACCTACTCAACAGCCTAAACCTTCCCTGCCTCACACCCATAACCCTCTATTTCCCTCTCATCCATGTGCTGTCTAAGACTCTCTTAAATGTCCCTAATGTTCCAGCTGCCGCCAAAACCCCTGGCAAGGCCTTCCAGGCACCCACAACTCTCTGCGTATACAAATTTACCCCTGACGTCTCCCCAAAACTTTCCTCCTTTCACTTTGTACCATATGTCCTCTGGCGTTTGCTACTCCCATCCTGGGAAAAAGATTTTGGCTGGCTCACCCTATCTACACCTCTAGTAATCTCGTAGTCCTTAAGATATGAAGGAGGAAATGCATTTCCTAGAGAATGGAGAATCTGTGGTATCCTCTCCCTTAGGAACCAACAGTGGAATTCTCATTAAATATATTTGAGACACAATTGGTTAGCATTTTGAAGCAGAAGCCATGAAGGGTTTATGGGAGCCGAGGAGGTGGGGGTGGAGGTTAAGCAGAACTGTCCATGATCAGATCAGCCATTAAATACTGGAGCAGGCTCGATTTCTCTTTCTTGTGCATTTACCTAGGACCTTGGCGAAGACACTTGCAGAGCAATATGCTCAGTTTTACTCTCTGTACCTAAAACAACAGATAAGCAGCTGGAGGAAGTCATAGGTCAGGCAGCCTCTGTGGAGGGGACTAGGCAGACCACTTTCTCGGGTGAGCCCTGACTTGATGCAGAGTCTTGATCTGAACTATCTCGCTGCCTCCACAGATAAGGCCCAACAGTGAGTTCCTCCAGCAGTTTGCTTTTTGCTCCCAATTCCCACTTGAGACATAGGGGTAGAATTAGGCCATTCAGCCCATCAATGTCTGTCCCACCATTCAAATCATGGCTGATGGATTTTTCCTCTCAACCCCATTCTCCTGTCTTCTCCCCGTCACCTTTGACCACCATCGCTAATCAAGAACCGGTTAACCTCTGCTTTAAACCTGCCAAATGAGTTGTCCTTGAACACCATCTCTGGTAATGAATTACACAAATTGTCCTCTCCCCCCCCACCCTGCTCCCAGCTGAAGAAATCTTTCTCCATTCTGAATTCCAACAAGTGCAGTCCCAGAACCATCAAATGCTCCTCATTCATTAACCATATGACCATAAAACAATTTACAGTACAGAAACAGGCCATATTGGCTCTTCTAATCTGCACCAATTTACGTGAAACTCCACTAGTTCCACCTACCCACTCCCTTGCCCATAACCCTCCAACTCCCTCACATCCATGTACTCATCTAACCTCCTCTTAAATGACAGAATTGACCCTGCCGCAACCACCTCTTCCGGAAGATCATTCCACTCAGCCACCCCTCTCTGAGTGAAGAAGCTTCCTTTTATGTTACTCCTAAAGTTTTTCCCCCTAAACCTTAACTTATGACCCCTCATTCCATCTCCCCTACCCTCAGTGAAAAGAGCCTATTCATATCTACTCTATCTATTTCCTTCATAATTTTAAATACCTCTATCAAATCCCCTCTTTAACCTTCTACGCTCCAATGAATAAAGACCCAGTCTACTCAATTTTTCTCCCTATTCTAGATACTGCAATCCAGGCAACATTTTAGTAAATCTTCTCTGCACTCTCTCTACCTTATAGATATCCTTTATATAATTTGGAGACCAGAACTGCACACAATATTCCAAACTTGGCCTCACCATTGCCTTGAACAGTCTCAACATCACCTCCCAGCTCCTATATTCTATGCTTTGATTTAGAAAGGCCAGCATACGTAATGCCTTCTTCACCACCTTTGAATGGGAATCCACCTTCAAAGAGTGATGAACCATTATTCCAAGATCCCTCTGTTCCTCTGCATTCCTCAACGCCCTCCCCTTCACTGCATACGTCCTATTTTGGTCATTCCTCCCAAAATGAAACACCTCACACTTATCTACATTAAGCTCCATCTGCCACCTTTCAGTCCACTCTTCTAAGCAGTCCAAATCCTTCTGTAGTCCATGAAAACCCTTGTCACTATCCACAACTCCTCCTATTTTTGTATTGTCCGCATATTTACTCATCCAATTTACCACTCCGTCATCCAAATTATTAATATAAATGATGAAAAACAAAGGATCCAACACCCTGAGGCACCCCGCTCGTCATCGACCTCCATCTTGATGGACAGTTGTCCACCATGATTCACTGGTGCCTATCTTCCAGCCACCATTGAACCCATCTGACTACTTCTATATTAATCCCTTGAGACTGAACCTTCCTCACTAACCTTTCATGTGGAACCTTACCGAAAGCCTTTCTGAAATCCAAAAAGGCCACATCAACTGCTCTACCTTTATCGACCTTTCTGGGTAATTCTCATAAACCTCCTCTGGATCCTTTCTAACACCAGCAGATCCTTCCTTATGTATAGAGCCCATATCTAAGGAAGGATGTGTTTATACGTGTACGCTCTGTATAATTTATTTTTTGCACTACCAATTAGTGGTAATTCTGCCTTGCCCACTGAAAAAAGAATCTCAGGGTTGTATGTGATGTCATAGATGTAAATCTGAAAATTGAAAATTGCTCGCAATATTCCAAATGTGGTCAGGCTGATGCCTTATAAAAGCCACAGCAGAACATTTATGCTTTTATATTTTTGACCTCACAAAATGAAAGCTAACATTGTATGTCCAATCTCGTGTCTCCAGAAAGAAATATATTTACCACTTACGGAATGCAGTGGAGAAAAGGACTGGATGAATTTGTGTAAGATGTAGTTTAGTTCAGTATAATTTTTTTAATATCAGTTATATTTGATGTCACAAAAATTAAATAGATTAAATCCTGCCGTATCAGATTTAGGTTTTAGATGAGTATTTCTCAACCTTTTTCTTTCCACTTTTTCTATGCCATTGGTGCTCTCGACCCAATCGTTACTGAAATATTTGGCTTGAGAAAAATTGTCATTGACCCATTTCCTTTGGAGTTCTGAAACCGTGCATATAACGAGTCAATGAGGGACGATTAAAGCAGTCGTTTTCAACCTTTATCTTTCCACCCACATCCCACCTTAAGCAATCCCTTACTAATCACAGAGCCCCTATGGGATAGGGATTACTTAAAGTGGTATGTGAGTGGAAAGAAAAAGATTGAGAACCACTGTTTTCACAAGTTCACAAGTTAAAGGAGCAGAAGCAGGCTATTAGGCCCATCGAGTCTGTTCTGTGACTCTACACTAAGCTGAATTATGCTCACACATAGATCCAATTTCCAGCCTTTACCCCCATATCCCTTGATACCCTGACTAATGAGATACTCATCCATTTCCTTTTTAAATACTCCCAGTGATCTGGCCTCCACTGCTTTGTACAGCAGTGAGTTCCACAGATCCATGACCCTCTGACTAAAGAAGTTCTTCCTTCTCTCTACTTTAATTGGATAACTTCTAATTTTAAGACTATGACCCCTTGTCCTCGATTCACCCATCAAGGGAAACATCTTATCCATATTCACTCTGTCAAAACCTTTCAATATTTGAAATGTCTCTATGAGATCTCCCCTCATTCTCCTCTACTCCAATGAATACAACCCACAAACTGTCAAACGCTCCCCATACGCCAGCCCCTGCATTCCAGGAATCATCCTGGTAAATCTCCTCTCCAACAATATCATATCCTTTCTAAGATAGGGGGCCCAAACTGTACACAGTACTCTAGATAGGGTCTCACCAGTGCCCCATAGAACCTCATTAACACCCCTCTATTCTTATACCCTATACCTCTTGAAATGAATGCTAACATAGCATTTGGCTTTTCACTACCAATCCCACCTGGGCATTAACTTTCAGATTGCTCTGCACAAGGATGCCCAGGTTTCTTTGCACCTCCGAGGATTGAATTTTCTCTGATCCAGATAGTCCTCTGTCTGTTTATTTCCACGGCCAAAATGTAGAACCGAACACTTCTCAATGTTGTACTTCATCTGCCATATTTTTGCCCCATCTCCCAATCTATCTACATCCCTCTGCAATTTTGCGGTTTCTTCAACACTTCCTGTTCCACCACCTATCTTGGTGACATCTGCAAATTTGGCCACAAAACTATTTAGTCCATAATCCAAGTCATTAATATAAATTGTAAACAGTAGCGTCCCAAGACCGAGCCCTGAGGAACATCACTAGTTACAGGCAGCCATCCTGAATGGGATCCCTTAATTTCAACCCTTTGTTTTCTGCCTATCAGCCAATTTTCTATCCAGTTGAATATCGTCCCTGTAATGGCATGGGCCCTCATCTTATTTATCAGCTTAACATGTGGCACCTTATCGAAAGCCTTTTGAAAATCCAAATATATAACATCCACAGCCTCCCCTTTGTCTATCCTATCTGAGCTTCAAAAAAACTCTAATAGGTTCGTCAGCCAGGATCTACCCTTTAAAACACCATGCTGACTAGGACCAATCCTGTCATGCATTTCCAGGTATTTTATAACTTCATCCTTGAGGATTAACTAATATCTTTCCAACCAAAGAGGTCAGTTTTATAGGTCTATAGTTTCCTTTTTTCTATTTCCCACCTTTCTTGTACAACGGAACCACATTTGCAACCTTCCAATCCCCTGGAACCTCGCCAGAGACTATTGATTCCTGGAAGATTGTCACCAATGGATCCATAACCTCCAAAACCTCCTCTTTCAAACCCACGGGTATACCTCATCCAGTCCAGGAGATTTATGTCTCTTTAATCCATTCAATTTACCTCGCACAATTTCTCTAGTAATCCTAACTGTATCCAACTCTACTCCCCGAAGACATTACTAATGTCTTCCACAGTGAATACAGACGTAAAATACTGATTTAATTCTTCTGCCATATCTTTGTAACCCATTATAATTTCCCCAGCATCATTTTCTATAAGTCCTATGTCAACACGTGTCTCTTTTATTCTTTATATATTTAAAAAGACTCGGTATCTTTTTGCCAATCTTCTTTCATAACTCATCTTTTCTTTCCTTATGACTTTGTCTCTTTCTGTAAGTTTTTAAAGGAGTCCCAGTCCTCTGATTCCCCATTAGTTTCAGCTTCCGCCCTCCCCTTCTCTTTTATCTTGGCCTTCAGCTCTTTTGTTAGCCACATTACTCCCATCTTTCCTTGGACTAATTTCCTTTTCCTAGGAAAATATCCATCCTGCAGCCTTTTATCATTTCCAAAAACATCTTCCAATCCTGCTCTGTTCCCCTGACTTGTTTGCTTTTCCAGTCGATGTGAGCCAGTTCTTTCCACATACCACCTTCATTTCCTTTAGTCCACTGAAAAATTGATACATCCGATAACATTTTTTCCTTTTCAAATTTAAAATTGAATTTGACCATGTTATGATGCTGCTTCCTCAAGGTTCTAAGACCTTTAACTCCCTAACGACCTTGGGTTCCTTGCACGTGGCCCATTCGAGAATGGCGGATCCCCTGGTGGGCTTCTCAACAAGCTGTTCAAAAAATCCATCTCTGAGGTTCTCTACAAACTCGCTCTCCTGCGATCCAGTAAATTTATGTCCTTCTCAATCCCCTGCCATGTTAAAATCTCCCCCAATTATTTTGATATTATCTTTGTGACATTGCCCTTTGTATTTCTGTCTGTATCTCGTAGTCCACTTCCCGGCTGGTGTGGGGGCCTGTATAGAACTGCCAATATAATCTTTTTGCCCTTGCAATTTATTAATTCAATCCAGACTAATTTTATTGCTTTAGACCCTCTGTCCCTTCTTTCTCTTGATTTAATGTCATTACATCATCAGAGCCCCCCCTCCACCTCTACCCTCCTGTCTATCTTTCCTATAGACTGTGTATCTTCAGATATTGAGCCCCCAATCGCACATCTCATTAAGCCACGTTTCAGTAATGGCCACAATGTCATACCTTTTTAGTTGAATCTGAGCGACCAGGTCCATCTACTTTGTTTCTGATGCTACGTGCAATTAAGTGCCCTGTCCTGGGTAAACTTGTACCTCTCACTTTGTTCGTTTTAGATTGGTCACAGTGTTTGAGCTACCGAAAGAAAATAGACACACACACCGAGAGCAGTTCAGTTTATACAAATGTTTATTACCAATTCAAAAGCTGATTTCAAACTACAATATGCAAGCCCTTCCCAACTATACTTATTAACACCTGGACTGGTCCCAACTGCCGAAGCGAAGCAATGACTGCACACTTGTAGTAGGTTGTCGGGGCGCCGGTAGCAGCTTCTCCACCTCCCCCGACCGGGACGTTGGCTGGACTCTAGAAGTTCTTCTTCTTGCTGAGAGATGTTGCCACCTCTCGGAGAGTCTCAAGCTTCAGCAGCGGGACCTCGGCTTATATTACCCAAAAACTGCTTACCCAAGCACCTGTTCCCAGCACAGCAAGAAAGATAAGCGAGCAAGCTAGCATGCTAGGCTTCTATCGAATAATGTAATTTTCAGCTTATCACTTTGAATACAATGGTTTATTTTGCATCAAGGCTAGGCCTCTGACAGTCTGTGACCAAAATAAGCAGGAAGATTAAATGTTCTTGGTACAAAGATGTCCTTTCGTCAGATAACTGCATCTCTGGCCCCTCGGTGGAATTTAGCTTATGTCTGCTGGTTCTAAAGAACAAGTAGGTTCTCAGCCTTGTAGAAGCAAAGGGTGCAAAAGTAAAAAACACAATTTAAATCTTCCATTACATGCCCATTATCGATGATGTTTATGCTGTATTCCTGTTGAACATCTCTTTCTCCCATCTGCTCACCTACCTTTCCTTATGTTGTTATAGAACCCCCTCTTTACTGTTAATTTCTTCCTCTGTTGTAACTCCCTGACTCGCTGCCATTCTATTCTCATTATGATTCCCTCCCCCCCCACTGCAAAGCTAGTTTAAACCCTCCCCAATGGCTCTAGCAAACCCTCCTTCCAGGATATTGGTCCCTTTCCAGTTCAGGTGCAGCCCATCCCTTTTATAGAGGTCTCACCTTCCCCAGAAGCGATCCCAATGATCTAGGAATCTGAAGCCCTGCCCCCTGCACCAACGTTTTAGCCAGGCATTCATCTGCCATAACTTTCTATTTGCACCCTATCTGTTTTAGATGCAGATCTCAGGTTGGAACCTTTTTTCATTCAACTTGGCAATGTCCTAAAGTTAGACAATTTTGGTTAGGGGATAGGTAATTTTTTGGGATGAATTACTGATGTCAAATTCCCACAGGACCCGGTGTTATTTTTATTGAGTAATATTAAGGTTATAAGGCTAAATTATCCATAAATATTTATCAAATTGAATTTGTGCTAATTGCTTTAGCAGTTTCTAGGAAATATATAACAACATCATGGAAGGTCAGAAATGGATTTAGGCCTGGAACGATGGCAGAAGTTTGTAGTTGTACATCATTACAGAAAATTACTTATAATCTGTGAGATAAATATGTTTTTTTGAAAATATGGAGCCCATATTTACAAAATTTTGGTTTGCATGTTTAGGCTCTCTGAAGACCTCATTTCTTGATAACTTCCAATAGATTTTTCTGTATAAATGGTTTTATTTTCTTGGCATTCTCCAGTTTTTTTCTTTTTTTGAGGTGGGGGAGATGGGAGGGTGGGTTGAAGGGGATGGGAGTATATTACCACATGTACTAATTAAAAAACAAATTAATGTAGTGTAATTATACTGTGGTTAAAAATTTAAAATAAAGTATTCAAAAAAAAAGGGAATGCAGTGGACATTGACCAGCTGGTACTGGGGGAAATTGTTTTGCTGCATGGGGAGAGATGGAATATGTAAGGCTAATATTCAAGAGAGGTTAGAAGAATGAAAATAGAACTCATTGAACACAGGACTCAACAGAGAAATTGGTTCACATGCCTGAAGGCCGTAGAGCTAGATACCCCTGTCGCAGATCAACCAGTTAGAAATCACACGCAGAAAACATTTAATCACCCAGAGAGTGGTAAATCTTTAGAATTCTGACCGTTCATCAGTGGTTCTCAACCTTTTTCTTTCCACTCACATCCCATTTTAAGTAATCCCTCTGCCATCGGTGCTCTGTGATTAGTAAGGGATTGCTTAAGGTGGGATGTGGGTGGAAAGAAAAAGTTGGAAAACCATTGTCCCTCATGGACTTGTTATGTGCACGGTTTCAGAACTCCAAAGGAAATTGGCCAATGACCATTTTTCTCAAGTCTCGAGCAGTGATTCTCAACCTTCCCTTCCCACTCACATCCCACGTTAAGCAATCCCTTACTAATCACAGAGCACTGATGGTTTAGGGATTACTTAATGTGGGATGTGAGTGGAAAGAAAAGGGTCGAGAACCACAGCCATAGAGGGAGATCTCTCAACACCCATGATTATGTGGCCACGCACAATTCAAACACCATCTACAAATTTGCTGATGAGCCAACGGTTGTCGGCAGAATCACAGACGGCAATGAGGAACGTACAGGAATAGACAGATCAGCTCGTTGAGTGATTTCACAATAACCTTGCACTCAGCATTAACAACACTAAGTAATTGATAATGGACTTCAAGAGGGGGAAGTCAGGTGAACACAAGCCAGTCCTTACTGTGGGGTCAACAGTGGAGAGGTTAAAGAACTTCAAATCCCTGGTGTCAACATCTCCTGGAGTCTCCAGGTCAATGCGATCATGAAGAGGAGATTCGATAGGTCACTGAAGACTCTTGAAATCTTCTGCAGGTGGACTGTGGAGAGCATTCTGGCTGGTTGCATCACTGTCTGGTATGGAGGGGCCAATACACAGGACAGGAAACGCCCACAGTCAGTGCCATCATGGGCAATAATTTTCACTCCATTAAGGACATTTCTGTGAAGTGTATCTCAAGAGAGCAGCCTCTTTCATCAAGAACCCAAGCCATGCTCTTTTCTCGCTGCTACCAGCAGGAAGGAGGTACAGGAGCCTGAAGACACACACCCAATGTTACAAAAACAGCTTCTTCCCGTCCGTCATCAGATTTCTGAATGGACAATGAACCCCAGACACCACCTCATTTTTGTACTATTTACTTTTAAAATCTGGTATTTACGGAATTGTAATTTATAGAAATTTTGACCCCGTAATGCACAATACGGCAGCCGCAAAAGGACAAAGTTCATAATACGTGTACATCACAATAAACCTGATTCCGATTCTGAACCAAAATAAGTAGAAGAGCTGATGAGAGGTCCTCATCTCTCATAATCTCATGGGCAGCACGGTTGGCTTAGTGTTAGTGCAATGCTGTTGCAGCACCAGCGAACGGGGTTTGAATCCTGTGCTGTCTGTAAGGAGTTTGCACGTTCTCCCCGTGGGCATGTGGGTTTTCCCCAGGGGCTCTGGTTTCCTCCCACCGTTTGAAACGTACCGAGGGTGTAGGGGCATGGACTCATGGACTGAAATGGCCTGTTACCGTGCTGTATTTCTAAACTTAATTTAAATGAAAAAAATTTCAGACACCAAATTCCAATTTTTAAAAAATATAGACATCCAGCACGGTAACAGGCCTTCTTGGCCCACGAGCCTGTGCCGCCCAATTGCAGTCCAGGTATGTTTTGAATGGTGGGGAGAAAACCCATGCAGACACAGGGAGAACGTGCAAACTCCTTACAGACAGCGTGGGATTCAAACCCTGACCCTGATCACTGGTGCTGTCAAGGCGTTGTGATAAGTGCTACACCAACTGTGACAAGTCAGCATTTTGAATCATTAACTCCTAATGGAGCTCATCTTATTTCCTGAGAATTCCCAGCATGTTTATTTTATTTTAACTCATCCTGTGCGCATTTTGCACATAGTCTGATTTTTATAATGGTTTATGGTTAAGGTTTTAAGTTAAACAGACAAATATACAAGGCCGTGGATGTTGTCTTCTTGGACCTCAGTAAGGACTTTCAAAGGGTCCCACATGGGAGATTAGTCAGGAAGGTGTAGGTGCTCAGTATTCATAGAGCCATGGAAACACTACAGCACAGAAAACAGGCCATTTGGCCCCTCTAGTCTGTGCCGACCATTATCTCCCTAATCTCTCTGGCCTGCTCCCATTCCATAACTCTCCAGGCCCCTCCTATCCATTTACCTATTCAATTTATTCTTAAAGCACATGATCAAGCCCACATTCACCAGATCAGATGGCAGCTCATTCCACACTTCCACCACTCTCTGATTGAACTTTCCCCTAATGTTCTCCCTAAACCTTTCCCCCTTTCAACTTAAAACTATGACCTCATATTTATCTCCCCCAATCTAAGTGTAAAAGGCCAATTCGCATCCACTCTGTCTATATCTCTCAATCTTGTAAACCTTGATCAAATCGCCCCTCATTCTTCTTCAATCCAAGAAATAAAGTCCAAGCCTATTTAATTTTTCCCTATAAATTGAATCTTGAAGACCCGGCAACATGGTGAAGTAGTGAACTGGATACGACAATGGCTGGATGGGAGAAGCCAGAGAGTAGTGGTGAATGACGCTACTCAGACTGGAGGCTTGTGGCTAGTGGTTGGTCTCAGGGATCGGTGCTGGGACAATTGTTGTTTGTCATCTATATCAATGATCTGGATGATAATGTGGTCAATTGGATCAGCAAGTTTGCAGATGACACTAAGATTGGAGACGTTGTGGACAGTGAGGAAGGTTTTCAAAACTTGTAGAGGAATCTGGACCAGCTGGAATAATGGGCTGAAAAATGGCCGATGGAATTTAATGCAGACAAGTGTGAGGTGTTGTGTTTTGGAAGGACAAACCAAGAAAGGACGTACATGGTAAATGGTCGGGCACTGAGGAGTGCGGTAGATCAGAGGGATCTGGGAATACAGATACAGAATTCCCTGAAAGTGGCATCACAAGTGGACAGGGTGGTAAAGAGAGGTTTTGGTATATTAGCCTTCATAAATCAAAGTATTGAGTGTAGGAGTTGGGATGTTATGGTAAAGTTGTAAAAACTTTGGTGAGGCCAAATTTGGAGAATTGTGTGCAGTTTTTGTCACCTAATTACAGGAAAGATATCAATAAGATAGACAGTGCAGAGAAGATTTACTAGGATGTTGCCTGGACTTCAGGAGAATAGAAGAATGAGGGGAGATTTGATTGAGGTATTTAAAATTATGAGGGGGGTGGACAGAGTAAATGATGATAGACTTTTTCCACTGAGGGTAGGTGAGATACAAACCAGAGGATATAGGTTAAAAATGAAAGGGAAAAGGTTTAGGGGGAACATGAGGGGGAACTTCTTCACACAGAGAGAGGGGTGTGCGGGTGGAATGAGCTGCCGGCTGAGGTGGCGAATGCAGGTTCAATTTTAACATTTAAGAAGAGTTTGGACAGGTACGTGATGCGAGAGGTATGGAGAGCTATGGGCTGGATGCAGGTCAGTGAGACTAGGCAGAAAAATAATTTGGCACAGACCAGAAGGATCAAAGGGGTCTATTTCTGTGCTGTGATGTTCTATGGCTATATGATTGATTTTGGATACATTGGAAGGATATCCAAGTGGGCTGCACAAGATGCCTTGGAAAATTACTGGAGTGGTCCCAGGAATGTAGGGTCTAGAATAGGTGGAAATTTATTGAACTTGTTTGTTCAGGGATTGAAGAACCAAAGAGACAGGAGAAGGTGAAGGCCATCCGACCCGTCAAGCCTTCTCTGCCATTCAATGTGATCATGGCGTGTTCAAGCAGGATCATTTTTCGAAGAGGGCTCTCAGTATAATTGAAGAACCCTCTCACCCTGCACATAGCATCTTCCAGCTATTCCCGTCGGGAAAGAGTTACATTAGAACATAAGAAATAGGAGCAGGAGTTGGCCATCCAGTCTGGCGAGCCTGCTCCGCCACTCAATCGGATTGATCATGGCTGATCAAGCCATAGACTTATCTCCACCTACCCACCTGTTCCCCACAACCTTTAATTCCCCTACTATTCAAGAATCAACCTACCTCTTATTTTAAATATATTTAATCAGACAGCTTCTTCCACTTTCTTGTGCAGAGAATTCCATAGATTCACCACTCTTTGGGAACAGCAGTTCCTCTTAATCTCCATCTTAAATCTACTTCCCTGAACCTTGAAGTAAGTCACAAAATTCTGTAGACACTGTGGTCGAAGTAAAAACACAAGATGCCGGATTGACTCAACAGGTCAAACAGGGTCCTTTATGTAGCAAATGTAAAGATATAGGACCGACGTTTCGGGCTTGAGCCCTTCATCATAGTGTGAGAAAATCTTAGCAAGTATCCGAACAAAAGAGTAGGGGGGAAGGGGGGTGGTGGGTGGCAAGGCAGGAGAAAGGAGGGAGGGGACAGCAGTAATGAGTAGGGTGGAGGCAGGGCTGGGTGGGTGAAAGAACTAGAAGGACAGGAAGAGGGGAGGGGACAGCAGTAATGAATAGGGTGGAGGCAGGGCTGGGTGGGTGAAAGAACTAGAAGGACAGGAAGAGGGGAGGGGACAGCAGTAATGAGTAGGGTGGAGGCAGGGCTGGGTGGGTGAAAGAACTAGAAGGACGGGAAGAGGGGAGGGGACAGCAGTAATGAGTAGGGTGGAGGCAGGGCTGGGTGGGTGAAAGAACTAGAAGGACAGGAAGAGGGGAGGGGACAGCAGTAATGAATAGGGTGGAGGCAGGGCTGGGTGGGTGAAAGAACTAGAAGGACAGGAAGAGGGGAGGGGAAAGAAAGGCGAGCAGGTTTACTGGAAACCAGTGAAGTCAATGTTCATGCCATGTGGCTGGAGGGGGCCCAGATGAAAAATAAAATGTTGTTCCTCCTATCTGTGGGTGGTCAGGGTGGGACAATACACACGACCATGAACAGACACGTGAGGGCGGAGGTGTGACCCGGAATTGAAGTTGTTGGCCACTGGGAGGTCGCTGCGGTTGCAGATGGAGAGGAGGTGTTGAATGAATTCTGATTCTGAAACGTTTCGCCTTTCACACTCAACCCACGACCTCTCGTTCTCGTTTCCCCCTACCTCAGTGGAAAAAGCCTGCATGCATTTGCTCTATCGGGGCAAAATTTGTCTTGAAGTTTGCCTTATTTTTTGACACTCCAGGCTGTGCAGCAGATTGGCCTCCTCATTGACAACGAGATAAAAATGTGCTGTTCCTTCATCCAATTGAAAAACCAACCAACAGAGGACCGCTGAGCTCACCAGAGACATCTGCACATGAATCCTCATTGTTCACTTTGAATAGCTTCAATTTAAATTTAATTTTTAAAAATTTGATATTTAGACGTTCAGCACAGTAACAGGGGCCCTTTCAGCCCACGAGTCCATGCTGCCCAATTACACTCGATTAACCTACACCCCCCCCCCCAGAACATTTCGAACGGTGGGAGGAAAGCGGAGCCCCCATGAAAACCCACACAGACACGGGTAGAGCATACGAACACCTTACAGACAGCGCGGGATCCGAACCCCGGTCCCGATCGCTGGCGCTGTAACAGTGTTGCGGCAACCATTTATACTAACCGTGCTGTCCTGCGTCAATGAATATCTCATGATTGTTACTTTTTGAACTTCTTCCCCCCCACTTTCAAATGCAACAATGATTTGGAGAGAGACATTCAAATTTCCACGATGCCAGGCTCCAGCAGGCAGAATGCGGTACTGCACTGAGCCCCATCTGCAGCCATTCTCAACAGCCGCTTTCAGGTGACCAGAATACCCCAACGTAAAGCCATCTAAGGTACCTGAATGCGGCTGTTGGGAGGCCACCTGAAAGCGGAGAACCCTGACCCGGGGAGTACTTACCCAACCCTCCTCGGGTAGGTGTATTCTCCGCCTCTGAGCGCTCCCTCTAGGCACCTGAAAGTGGGCGGGAATACAGCCACAGTTGACAGGAGCCGGCGTCCGCTCCGCGGCACCTCTCCCCGCTGCGGACCTTCCAGGTGCCAGAACAGAGCCTTCAGCGCTGCCACCTGAATGTCGCTTCGCACACACCCGCAGCCGGCTCCGGAGCCGCATTCTCCCAGCTACTCCACCTGAAAGTGGCTAACCTTTTGTTTGCCCCCCACCCCCACCCCACAAACAAGACTGCTCAATGTTTATAGGCCCCCTTCCTTGTGAAGCAGTCAACTTTTGGTTTCTTCCATGCTTCTCTCCTACTGACTGCATGAAAAATAGACATTAAAAATATTTGCTAGGTGAAGTGAAAATAAAACAAGGCCTTTACTTCAACGTGCTGTAGGCCCCACTGGGGGAAGTGAGGCCCCACTGCGAATGGCTGAGTTAGATTACCCCCTGAGGGAATGTTCACCTCATTGAAATTTTGCCTCCATACTCCATGTCTGAGGTCAATGAATCTCACCTCCTTTGACGGCACGCATAAACTTCCAGAGGTGAAGAATTTGCAACTCCAAATGGGGACTTGGCGGTCTTATGGGTGAGTGTTTGACATATAGATCTGTACTGATAACAATGTTGGAAAGTGCACTTTGGCAGACTATTTTCTAAATGGGGAGAAAATTTAAAATTTCCAGATGCAAAGGGATCTGGCAGTTCTCGTGCAGGAGCCTGAAGGTAAACTTACAGGTTGAGTCGGGGGTGAAGAAAGCGAATACTGGCATTTATTTCAAGAGGAATAGAATCCAAGAGCAGGGATGTGATGTTGAGACTTTATAAGGCCCTGGTGAGGCCTCACGTGGAGATTGTAAGCAGTTTTGGGCTCCTCATTTAAGGAAGGATGTGCTGACGTTGGAGGGGGTTCAGAGGAGGTTCACAAGGATGATTCCAGGAATGAAAGGGTTATCATATGAGGAATGGCTCTTGGCCTGGACTTGTTGGAATTTAGGAGAATGAGGAGGGGGTGGGGATCTCATTGAAACATTTTGAATGTTGAAAGGCATGGACAGAGTAGATGTAGAAAGGTTGTTTCCCACCGTAGGAGAAGGCGTAACTTGAGGATCGAAGGGCGTTCGCTTTGGACAGAGATGCAGAGGAATTTCTTCAGCCAGAGGGCGGTGAATCTGTGGAATTTGTTGTCACAGGCGGTTGTGGAGGCTGGGTCTTTGGGTGTATTTAAGGCATAGATTGACAGGTTCTTGATTAGCCAGGGCATCAAAGGTTCTGAGGAGAAGGTCGGGGAGAGGGGCTGAGTGGGAAAATGGATCAGCTCATGATGGATGGTGGGTCAGACCATGCCTTGAGGAAGGGCTCAGGCCCAAAATGTCGACCTCCTATGGACGCTGAGTTCCTCCAGCATTACTGTGCTTGGATGATGGGCTGAATGGCCTATTTCTGCTGCTATGCCTCATGGTCTTATGGTCTCATTGGTGATTCAGTACATAAACCTTGTGCACGAATAATGTAATTTGACACATTTTATCGTCTAATGGAAATAGCGCAAATTGAATGTTCCATTCAGACTGTTGATCACAACAAGAAGGTTTTTAGTTCATATAGTGTGGTCTTCACGTGCTACATTCAATATGTTTATTAGGCGTAAGGATTAATAGGACTGTGTAACATACAGTAGAAGAGGGTACCTCAATCCGAGGTTAACAGACATATATATATACAAACTAAAGGCAGAGGTTGACAAAAAAGGGATGTTATATACAGTGTGTAAACATTAACTCTCATTTCTGAGGAATTAAATGGGTCACGAAAACATTCACTTCACAACATGTTGCTTTGGAGTTTTGACACTGATGGACGTTCACACCGGATTAATTGTCGAAGAAGGCTGCGTGTAGTTTTCAGTTGAATTGGTAAGTAGGACGATCCTCAGATGTTCTAGAAACCAGAATATCAACAGTTAGCCCAGGATCCTTTCACTAATGGGCACAAGGGATTGTCAGAGACACTTTTGACAGGTAATTTGCAGCAGAGACCGGTCCCTTTCAACTCTACCTGCCTGCTCGGCATTCCCAATTCGTCACCAGCCGATTCCTCTCCACGGATGATGCGTGACCTGCTGAGTTCCTGCAGCAGTGGGACAGTTAGGGGGTCTCACCTGCTTTCTTTACATGGGGTATTTCTCAGGGAGGCAGGCAGTAATTAGTGGGGTGGTGTTGGAATAAAGTACTTGGGGCCTAGCTATTCATAGAATCATAGCAAATAGGAACATGAGGTCATACAGCCCTTCAAGCCTGCTCCATCATTCAACACTATCAGAATGGATGAATAGTAACCTATTTCTCTCTACATCCCTTGAGCCATAACGTCCACATCCAACTCCCATTTGAATTGATCTAACGAACCAACACCTCTCTGGGATAGGGAGTTCCTTCAGCTCACAACTTCCTGAGTGAAGAACCTTAAGACCCTAGGACAAAGGAGCAGAAAAAGGTTATTCATCCCATCGAGTCTTCCCCCTAAACATTTCTCCTCATCTCACTCCTGGTCCTGGGACACCTTGTCCCGAACTTCTCCAACTTCAGAATCCTTCTTCCTGCATCGAACCTGTCCGGTCCTGTCAGAATTTTATCGAATGAGATCACCTCTCACTGCTGCAAATTCCAATGAATTTTTTTTTTAAATTTAGGCATACGCCACATTAACAGGCCATTTCAGCCACCCAATTTACATCCAATTAACCTACACCCCCTGTACATTTTGAATCATGGGAGGAATCCAGAGCCCACTGGGGAAAGCCCACCCAGACATGGGGAGAGCGCACCAACTCCTTACAGATAGCGTAGGATTCGAAACCCGCTCCTGATCGCTGGCGCGGTAAAGGCTTTGCACCAGTCACTACGCCAACCGCACCACCCTATTATTTGAGAGGTGTCAGATTGAGAAGCGTTGATATACAAAGAGACCTGGGGATAATTGTACATCAGTCACTGAAAGCCAACCTGCAGATGAAGCAAGTAGTTAAGATGAAATCTGGTAAAGACGAGCACTCAGCATCACAAGGACAGCTTCTTTCCCGCCACCATCCGATTCCTGAATGTTCAATGAACCAAAGACTCTACCTTACTTTTCGTGCACTATGTAACCATATAACAATTACAGTACAGAAACAGGCCCCTCTAGTCCGCACCAATTTAAGTGATCTCCTCTAGTCCCACCTACCCGTTCCCTGCCCTTAACTCTCCAACCCCCTCACATCCATTTATTCATCCACTTTCCTCTTAAATGACAGAATTGACCCCGCTGCAACCACCTCTTCCAGAAGGTCATTCCACTCATCCACCCCTCTCTGAGTGAAGAACCTTCCTCTTATGTTACCTCTAAAGTTTTGCCCCTAACCACTAACTTATGACCCCTCGTTCCAATCTCACCTAACCTCAAGGGGAAGAGCCTATTCACATCTACTCTATCTATCCACCTCACTTTTAAATACCTTTCAAATCCCCTCTCAACCTTCTCCACTCCAATGAATAAAGACCCAGTCTACTCAGTCTTTCTCCGTATTCTAGATACTGCAATCCAGGCAACATTGTGGTAAATCTCTGCCCTCTCTCTACCTTATTGATATCCTTCCTATAATTTGGAGACCAGAACTGCACACAATATTCCAAAATTGGCCTCAACAGTGTCTTGAACAGTCTCAACGTCACCTCTCAGCTCCTATATTCTACAATCCGACTGTACATACTTTAAAATATAACTTCAACATGGATTCCCAACTTGATCAGTTAAAGGTCTCCTATAAACGAGAACTACATCACAATGAAACACAGGCCTAATTAACTAATGAGCAGATATATAAACTAATGCATCAATTTCATTTTAATTTAATTCAAAGAGAGAGCACAGTTGCAGGCCCTTCCGACCACGCCACCCAATTACACTCATGTAACCCGTCCATTTTTGGAACGTGGGAGAAAACCAGTGCACTCTGGGAAAACCCACACAGAGAGTGTACAAACTCCTTACAATCAGGAAGAAGTGGATACCTGAAGGACCCTCGCAGGTTTGCTGGTGACTCGAGGCGAGGAACCAACACAGGCTGCGGGCTGCTGGAGACTGGCTCAAAATTGGCTGGTGAAACCGGGATGTGAGAGAGCACTGAGGGCGCCGAAGGGCTCCAAATGGTACTGGAGGTTCGGATCTGAAGCTTGAGCTGCCGAGGTTTGGACTGGACTCTGTGTGGCTGCGGGGGGGCTGCGGGGGGTGCTGGAGATGAATCCGCAGACACTCTGGGAAGGGGGGGGGGGGTGGATCTCTCTTTTGCTTCTGTTTCTCTGACTGCAAGAGGTGGCGGGCAATTTCTGTGGCAACAAATTCCACAGATTTATCACCTTCTGGTGAAAGAAATTCCTCCACATCTCTGTTCTAAGTGGACGCCCTTCCATCCTGAAGTCTTGTCCTAGATTCTCCCACCATGGGAAACAACCTTTCTACATCGACTCTGTCCATGTCTTGCAACATTCCAAATGTTTCAATGAGATCCCCCCCTCATTCTCCTAAATTCCAAAGGCCAAGAGCTGTCAAACGCTCCTCATATGATAACCCTTTCATTCCCGGAATCATCCTTGTGAACCTCTGAACCCTCTCCAACGTCAGCACATCCTTTATTAGTCATTATTATCGTGGCCCATCCCTTCACGAGCGAAGATGAACACGGTGCCTTGTGGCTCTTCTGCCCTCACAGAACTTTTTATAGTTGTTGGGACATTGTGATGTGCCACTGTGAATCGCTGAACGCTGCGCAGTCCGATTTTTTGCGAGGCCCTCCCAGTCAATAGGGTTGACATGGAATGACTGGAGATCACACTTGATTATGTTTTTGTAGCGAAGACATGGGCGGCCAACAGGGCGGGGGCCATCTGGTAGCCCACTGCCGAGGACATCTTTGGGCAAGCCAAAAACTGCTCACAATACTCCAAGTGAGGTCTCACCAGTGCCTTATAAAACTTCAACATCACATCCCTGTTCTTATATTCTATTCCTCTTGAAATGAACGCCAGCGTTACATTTGCCTTCTTCACCACTGTCTTAACCAGTAATTTTACCTTCAGGATATCCTGTACGAAGATTCCCAGGTCTCTTTGCATCTGGGTTATTTTCAATTTTCTCCCTGTTTAGAAAATTGTCTGCCTGCTCAAACTTTCTACTGAAGACTATGACTGTACTCTTTCCGACATTGTATTCCCGGCTGCCAACCATTCTAATTCTCCATACAAAGCATGTTTACACCCCATTGCATCCATCATTAAGGCCAGTGAAACATAAAACACATCCTATTCCTCCTGGTCAGCCTTAAACCCAACACCATAAACAATGATTTTCCCAATTATGGATAATCCTCACATTAATCTGGTTTCCCTGTCTTCTACACATGCTCCCGTTCTCATTTTTCCTCAACTCTACACCCCCCTCCCCCCTCCCCAGCCCCCCTCCCTCCCTTGTAGATCCCTACCCCTATCAGTGGTCCTTTCTCCTACCTGTCTCTCCAACAACCCCACCTTCTTCTATCACATCATGGCCCCTTCCCAGCCTCTCGCACTTTTTAAATATGATAGCACGGTTGGCGTAGCAGTTAGCGCAACACCATTACAGATTCAGCGATCAAGACCAGGATTCGAATCCCACGCTCTCTGCAAGGAGTTTGTACGTTCTCCCCATGTCTGCGTGGGTTTCCCCCGGGGGCTCCAGTTTCCTCCCACCATTCGAAATGTACTGGGGATGCTGGGTGTAAATTGGGCGGCACAGACTCGTGGGCTTGTGTTACTGTGCTGTCAGTCTAAATTTAAATTTTAATTTAAAAATAGAAATTTAAATATCTCCCTTTACCACTTCAGTCTTGGGAAAGGGTCCTGACCCAAAACGTTGACTGACCATGTCTCTCCACGGATGCTGCCTGATCTGTTGAGACTCCCCAGCGTCTCCCTGTTCAGTCATGAACCAATGACTCACGGATGAAGTCTAACTCAGCAGAAATCACAAACCCCATACCTACTGTCGAAAACGCAGAGGTGCTGGAGGATCTCAGCAGGTCTCGTAGCGTCCACTGCAGCTAAAGATATATCACCGACGTTTTGGGTCTGAGCCCTTCTTCAAGGTGTGAGTAAAAAGCAGGCAGGGGCCTGAATTAAAAGTAATAGCAGGGGGAGGAGTACAGATCAACAGGCAAAAGGTGAGAATTGATTGGGGGAGGGTGGGCAAGGTGGTGGGGGGATGGGAAGGTTGGCTCTGTGTTTGTAGAGCTGGGGTATAGGAGACAGAGGGAAAGGGGGGAGAGAGAGCAGAACCAGAGCAAAGGAGACATGGCGGGAGGGGGTCCAAATGGAAATCAGAGATATTGGTGTTAATGCCACCCATTTGGAAGGTGTCGAGTTGGAAGTGGTTCCTCCAATTTGCACCTGGCCTCAGACTGGTGGTGGATGAGGCCATGAATAGACATGTCAGCAAGGGAATGGGAGAGGGAATTGAAACAGGTGGTCACTGGGAGTTCCACGCTATTGTGGCAGATGGAGCCGAGGTGCTCGGTGAAGTGGTCTCCCAGTCTGCTCTCAGACTCTCTGATGTACAGGAGACCACAACGGGAGCACCAGATGCAGTAGGTGACACCCTACAGGTTCTCAAGAAGTGGTTGCTTCACTTGGAAGGATTGTTTTGGGTCCCAAATGAGGATGCATGGGCGCAAGCGGAGCATCTCCTGCAGACATGGGTAGGTGCCAAGTGGGCGATTGGTGGGGAGGGAGGAGTGGATGAGGGAGTCACGGAGGGACCCCATTCCCTCCGAAAGGCAGAGAGGGGAGAAGTGGGGAAGGGTGTCTAGGTCAGTGGTTCTCAACCTTTTTCTTCCCACTCACATCCCACTTTAAGTAATCACCATCGGTGCTCTGTGATTAGTAAGGGATTGCTTAAGGTGGGATGTGAGTGGGAAGGGAAGGTTGAGAATCATGGCTCTAGACCCAATTGTCACTGAAATATTTTGCTTGAGATAAATGGTCATTGACCCATTTCCTTTGGAGCTGTGAAACTGTGCACGTAACGAGTCAATGAGGGACGATTAAAACAGTGGTTTTCAAACCTTTTTTTTTCCACCCACATCCCACCTTAAGCAATCCCTTACAATTGCATAGGGATTACTTAAAGTGGGATGTGAGTGGAAAGAAAAAGGTTGAGAACCTCTGGTCCAGGTTGTGGGATCATGTAGCACCTGTGCTCACCCACTTTCCATCATAGATCTGCAGGCAACAGTTTCTTTAAATTGCTCTGTCCATATCTCCATGAAGTTACTAGAATAGATGCAGAAATGCAAATGATGGTGTCCATAACACAACTGCTGTTGTCCGGCGGTTGCACTCACCAAAGGTGGAAGGTGATTCAAAAGGTCATCAACCATTGCACTGTTGTAGGTCTCGCCAAGGGGCGCACTGTCTGAGACGTGGTCTGAAATTAACTCTTCTTGGCTGTTGAAAGGTTAGATCAGTAAAGTCATAGAACATTACAGCACAGTCCAGGCCCACAATGTGGCACCAACCATTGTAAACCTACTCCGCAACAATCTAACCCTTCCCTCCCGCACACCTCTAACCCTCTTACATCCATGTGCCTTTTAAATGCCCTTATTTTACCAGAATCCACCAGCACCTTTGGCATGGCATTCCAGGCACCCCCAACTCTCTGTGTAAAAACATGCCCCTGTTGTCTTCCCCGAACTTTTCTCTCATCACTTTGTGCAGATGTTCTCTAATGTTTGCTGATCCTACCCTGGGAAAAAGATGCTGACTGTCCACTTTATCGATGCCTCTCGTACCCTCTGTTAAGTCACCCCTCATCCTTATTCATTCCAAAGAGAAAAGCCTCATAAGCCACGTTCTCCAATCCAGGCAACATCCGAGTAAATCTCTTCTGTCCCCTCTCCAAAGCTTACACAGCCCTCCTGTTACGAGGCGATCGGAATTGAACACAAAATTCCAAGTGTGACCTCGCCAGAGTTTTGTGGAGGTGCACCATTACCTCACGGCTCTTGAGCTCAGTCCCTCTACTGACGAAGGACGGTGCACGATAATCCTTCTTAACTATCCTGTCAACATCAGCAGAAAATTTGAGGGTTCGATGGGCGCAGAGCTCATCGTCACCCTAACTGGACTCAGCATTGAGTCCTAAATTTAAATTTTTAATATAATTTAAAAAGATTAAACATACAGCTCAAGCCCTTTTGGCTCACAAACTCGTGCCCTTCAAATACCCAAATTAACCTCCAACCCCTGTACATCCTGAAGGGTGGAAGGAAGCTGGAGTGCCCGGAGGAAACACACACAGGCGCGGGGAGAAGGTACAAAGACCTTATGGACAGTGCCGGATTCAAACCTGGGCTGCTGGCGCCGTAATAGCGTGGTGCTTACCGTGCCGCCAAACGTCTCTTAGCACATTCACAAGATGTGGCTGATGTTGATCGAACTCAGACCCACCTCTCTCTGAAAGGGGTGAATGCCCCAGCACGACAGACTCGCGTGTATCTCGACGGAGCAGGATGAATCAAACTCCCTCCCTCCGAAGAACTTTAATGAACCAAACGGTTCCCAGAACAATGCAGATGACATTGCTTGATCATAATTTAATTCCAGATCCACTTAACTGACTGAATTTAAAATCCACAGCTGGCAGAGTAGAATTAAATTGTTGGTCGGAATCTCTGGTTTCCATATCCTGTGACAGAGCAGCTGCCCTCAAATCCACATTGGCCTGAACCCTGGCCACAGAAAGACAGGGGAATTTAAAATGGATGGAGAGGTGAACAGTGTCCACGGACACTCAGTGACTCTGAAGGGACACTCTTCTTTCGCTTACTGATAAGGGACAGGTGACATGAATGGCAACTCTTTGCTTTATGACAGGGAGATGGAAATTCTGTGTAATCTTAGATGTTCTGTACTATTACAGATAGTAGAGTGTTGAGTCTTGATCTTGAATCTAGTCTCAAACGGAAAACTAGATAATGAACAAATACTTCACCATTGAATTCTTGCAGTTGTGGAAGTAATTATTCCTCTGTGATTCAGCCACTTATAAAAGGCATCACTTGAGACAGGGTCCGGTACTTCATCAAATGTACTCAGTGCCATTCCTTGGTTAATTTGGGGGATGTGGGTGTTGCTGGAAAGTTACACGTTCCAATGTGTGAGCTGCTTTCATCAACCACCACACGTTTTCTGGTGAAGGCGATCCCACGGTGATATCAGGGAGGAAGTTGTATGATCCCAATCCAGCAACAAGGAGGAGAGAGTTTTGTGGTGGCTGCACTCCAGCCCCTTTCTCCTGATTTACGGTCGCCCGATGCGGAAGGGAGGGGCGGGGGGAGGGGTCGGATGCTCGGAAGATTTCCTTGTCAGATTAGTTGCTGGGCCATTCACGGGTTGAGGCATTGGAGGGGTTCCGGGTGAGCTGACTGCCTGCCCCTCCTTTGAGAATACGTCCAGCCTTGGGTGTCGTTAGTGTGGGAACGCACCGTATCTGAGGGGATGAGTTCTGGGAACAGTGGGGGCCTCAGGCGATCGAGCACCTCATAAAGAGTAACAGGATTTTAATTTGAAAATGCAAACTCTATGGAACGGGGGGGGGGGGGATATTGATTTACCGCTTCTGCCAATTTTCACCCATGCACATAATATGTTTACATATAGTTCTGTGTATGGTCTGCATTTTGTCATGTGGTTGTAAATAACCTTTGTAAAAAAAGAGAGTGATGTTGTCCAAAGTCGTTGGCGCCACTTGGAGTGGACCCTGTGAGAGATGGTGTTCTCTCAGTGAGGGTTTGGAAAGGCTTAGGTGCATTTGGGAGTTTGACTGTCCAGGAAAGCAGAAGGTGGCAAACACAGCCAGTTCCATCCCAGGTTCCGACCTCCAGACATCTGTGTGAAGCGCTGCATCAAGAAGGCAGACAACATCACCCTGGTCGCAACCTCTTCTCACTGCTCCTTTCGGGCAGAAGATAGAGAAGCCAGAAGACCCCAGCGCCTCAAGAAAGATTCAAGATTCATTTCTTGTCATGTAATATTACAGACCATGTAATATTACACAGGATTGTCTTCTGCCAGCAGTAAGGTAGATAAAGAGTTAGCAATAATGTTGCCCAGTGCTCCCAACAGTATGAGAGAACGAGAACCAAAAGAGTGTACCCTTAGGGTCACTGAGTGTCTGTGGATTCGCCTCTGCAGCCGCACAGACTCCTGTTCGATCCATCGGCCGCCCGAGCTCCAGATCCAAACCTTCCGACACGATCAGGAAGCCTCCAGTGCCCGAGGCCCTTCTGGAGCCCATCGGGCCCTCAGCGCCCTGTTGAATCCCATTTCTGATTTCTGATCTCCATGAGCTGATCTCTGGCATCCCGCAGCCCGTGCGGGTGCCCCGACCGCAAGTCGCCCTCAGCCTAAGTGGGTCTCTAAGCTACTGAGCCCCTTGCCAGTCTGCCGCCATTGTCACCAACACTGTAGGGTCATCTCCTCAGCAGTTTCCTTCCATCACCTATCAGGGTCTTGAACCTCCAATTGTTACACTAATCGGGGACTGCTCTGATGCCCCAAAAGGATAAATAGAAAGCCACTTATTTTTGTACTGGAGTAAGTGTGAATATTTATTATCTGTCTTAACCATAGAACATTACAGCACAAAAACAGGCCCCTTCGGCCCTTCTAGTCGGTGACAAACCATTTTTTTCCCCTAGTCCCACTGACCTGCACCCAGTCCATTGCCATCCATACCTCTTCCATCCATATAAGTGTCCAAATTCGTCTTAAATGTTCAAATTGAGCACGAATTCACTACCTCAGCTGGCAGCTCATTCCACACTCCCACCACTCTCTGTGTGAAGAATATTCCCCTTAAACCTCTCCCCTTTCACCCTTAACCCATGTCCTCTGGTTTGTATCTCATATTTTTTTGCATTTGTTCTCTATTATTTTTAACAAAGTACCTGTTCGTCTGAGACAAGTCAGAATTTAGATGAATATGAACCTTATACTTCATGGCACCCTTCAGGGGTCACAGTTTAAGGATAAGGGGGAAGTCTTTTAGGACTGAGAGTGGTGAATCTGTTGAATTCTTTGCCGCAGGAAGTAGTTTAAGCCGGTCTTTATCTATATTTAAGAGGGAGTTAGATTTGGCCCTTGTGGCTAAGGGTATGGAGAGAAGGCAGGATCCGGGTACGGATCAGCCATGATCATATTGAATGGTGGAGTAGGCTTGAAGGAACAAATAGCTGACTCCTGCACCAATTTTCTATGTTTCAATGTACGACAATAGACTCATTATCATTGCTATTTGGAGATGGTACCCACCGGGCCGCTGGTGGAGGGAAGTAGATGGGCTGTCGGTCACGTGGGCTGCTTTGTCCATCCTGGACGGTGTCAAAATCGAGTCTAAGAGCGGAGAGCATCCCCTCGCGCATCTGACTTGTGACGTGCAGATGGAGGAAGAGGCTGAGAGGAACCTGAAGCCAAGGAGCCCAGTACAAGAGGCTCTTGCCGTCCCTGCATTTACATGGCCAGTCCAAGGTAACCCTCCCTTGATGGTGGAGGGAGAGGGGGACGGTGTTGAGTACGGGGGGGGGGGGGGGGGGGAGGTTCTCAGCGATGGTACAGAATTGAATATCAAGGAGGGTTAGTTAGACTCACATAATGGAGGTTGTTGCTCTTACCTCATTCACGCCAAGATTGTTATTGGTCCACATTAGACCATTTCCCCATTTCATGTTCGTAGGTCTAGCTGCATGCAGCCATGAAATGTTTCATTGCATTTTGAGGGGAGCCGAAACTATCAGTAAACATTACTGCATTTGACTTTGTGGCGGAAGATTCAAGCAATGGCTCGGCCCAGGACACTGCTCTGATTAAATATTAAGAGATTAAATAGGTTAGGACCTTATTCCTTGGAATGTAGAAGAATGAGGGGAGATTTGATAGAGGTTTACAAGATTATGAGGGGTATAGACAGAGTAAATGTGAGTAGGCTCTTTCCACTTAGATTGGGAGAGAGAAATATGAGAGGATATGGCTTTAGGGTGGAAGGGGAAAGGTTTAGGGGGAACTTCTTCACTCAGTGGTGGGAGAGTGGAATGAGCTGCCATCTGATGTGGTAAATGCAGGCTCGTTCATAAGTTTTAAGAATAAATTGGATAGATACATGGATGAGAGAGGACTGGAAGGTTACGAACTGGAAGCAGGTCAATAGGGCTAACGGAATAATGTTTAGACACAGGCCAGAAGGGCCGAATGGCCTGTTTTCTGTGCTGTAGTGTTCTATGTTATGCAACTGGAATAATTAGAACATAGAACATCACAGCACTGTACAAGTCCTTTGGCCCACAATATTGTACCGACCCACACTTACCTAAAATAAATTAAATCCTCCCTACCCTGTAACCCTCTATTTTTCTTCCATCTAGGTGCCTGTCTAAGAGTCTCTTAAATGTCCCCAATGTTCCAGCCTCCGCCACCATCCCCATCAAGGCATTCCAGGCCCCCACAAATCTCTGTGTAAAAAGACTTACCCCTGACGTCTCCCCTAAACTTCCCTCCTTTCATTTTGTTCAGACATTCTCTGATGTTTGCTATTCCCACCCTGAGAAAAAGGTGCTGGTTTTGCCTTACCTATGCCTTTCAATGAGCTGAATGCAGCATTTGGGTGTTGGGGATTGGAATTTGAACATTTCTCAAAAAGACCATAGGAGCAGAAATAGGCCATTCAGCCCATCAAATATGCCCGCCATTAATCCATGAGCTGATCCATTTTCCCATTCAGCCCCACTGCCTGACCTTCTCCCCATAACCTTTGAATCCCTATCAATCCCTACCTTAAATACACCCAATGACCCGGCCTCCACAACCACATGGCAACAAGTTCAACAGATTCACCTCCCTCTGGCGAAAGAAATTCCTCTGCTTCTCAATTATAAGTGGACACCTTTCAATCCTGAAGTTGCGCCCTCTTGTCCTCGACTCTCCCACTGTGGGGAACAACCTTTCTACATCTACTCTATCCACACCTTTCAATGTTCAAAATGTTTCACTGAGATCCTCCCCTCATTTTCCTAAATTCCAATAAGTTCAGGCCAAGAGCATCAAACGCTCCTCATTTGATAACCCTTTCATTCAGGAATCATCCTCGTGAACCTCCTCTGAACCCTCTCCAATGTCAGCACATCCTTTCTTTAATAAGGAGCCCAAAACTGCCTCCCCAGGGCATGATAAAGGCTCCACATCACATCCCTGCTCTTAGATTCTATTCTTCATGAAATGAACGCCAACATTGCATCTGCCTTCTTCACCCCCGACTCACCCTGCAAGTTTATCTTCATGAAATCTAAACATACACATGGTCTAATTCGGCCCATTCATCTGATTTCATGTTGTAATTTCAGCGCGGCTTAAACCAATGCCCATTTTAAATCAATCTGCACTGATGGTAGAGATGGAACTGGATTTGCATATTAATTTCCATAGCACCTCTAAAGTCCCAAAGGTCGATAAATCTCTGGCCACAGGATAGACAGTCAGGACCAAGGATTAATGACAGACACAAAGAGAAGCTCTTGAAGGAGAGGAGCAGGGAACACTCACAAGTCGTACAGCACAGGACAGGCCCTTTAGCCCATCTTATTCATGCCGGCCGTCCATACTAATCCCTCTGACGGGCACTTGCCCTGTGGCTTAGTGGCTTAAGGGCTTGTCCAGATACTTGATAAAATTTGGCGAGAAAACATTCCTTCAGTCCTCCTAAAGCATATTAAATGAATGTCCTCTTGTTTTGGTGTATGTCACTATCTATGGGAGGGAAGGAGAGGATTCTGAATCTAGGGACATAGGCTGCTAAGGACATCCTCGTGTGATTAAAGTTAGGGGTCAGAGTTGATGGAATATAAAGATATGGAGGCTTGTAAGCCTGGGCATTCACGTTGAAGAGCCGCGTGTGGCTCGTGACTGTCATTAGTCTTCCCTCCATTCATGACATCTTTCCCTCCACCATCAGATTTCTGACTGGACAATGAACGTATCGACACTGCCTCTCTATTCCTCTTTGTGTACTACTAACTTTATATTTTTAAATCTTGCATTTACGAAATTATAATTTATAGTAATTTTTGCATCTTGTTCAGCGCCATACCGCTGGCGCGAAACAACAAATTTCACGACCAACGTTCCTGACAATAAACCTGTTTCGGATCCTGATTCTGGAGGGAGCTGCCGAGCTTGCGAGATGGTGGACTGGTGCAAGGCTGTGGCGATCGGAATGGAGGATTTGGAACCTCCCCTCTCAGTCCGTCGCAGGCATGGCCAAACCGCGACAGTCACGAGCCACACGCGGCTCTTCGACGTGAATGGGCGGCCCATGGAGGAATGTCAGCTGTGCAGCATTAGAGGGCATGGGTTGCGATCGTGAGATTGTGGCACGTGCGTCTGTGTTGCGGGCAGTGGAATTAGCGGAGTGTAAGCGTGATGCAGGCCGCCCGCCCATCCGAGCTCCCGACACTTCAGGCTACGCGGGTCAAAAGTAGTGTTCACGTAATTGTCGATCCCCTAAATTTCACCCTAAAATTGGTCCACAAAATTTGACTATGACTGTATATACGGTATGTGTACATTTTGATTATTGAAATTAATACAAAGTAGCAGTTTAAAAACTACATACATGAATAACTATTTATTATGTACATGTATTTCTTAATATTTATAGACAATTTTTGTAACAAAATGTGAAGCCCCCACTGCAACTGGATCCTTGATTTCCTCATTGGAAATCACAGTCCGTATGAATTGGAAACTACGTCTCCTCCTCACTGATCATCGACACAGGCCCACCCCAAGGATGTGTGCTTAGCCCACTGCTCTACTCATTATACACCCATGACTGTGTGGTCAGGCACAATTCCAATGCCATCTACAAATATGCTGATGGCACCACAGTTGTGGGCAGAATCACAAACGGCATCGAGGAAGCGTCCAAGAGAGAGATAGATCAGCTCGTTGAGTGGTGTCACAAGAACAACCTTGCGCTCAACATTAGTAAAACTAATGGACTTTGGGAGGAAATCGGGGGAATACAACTCAGGCCATGTCCACTTCACTCTGCCTAAAGACAAGGACTCAGCGGCACAGGGACAGCTTCTTCCTTGCTGCTATCTGATTCCTGAATAATCAAGGAACAAAAGACACTGCCTCACTTTTTGTGCACTTTTTAAAATTAATTGCTATAAGATGATTTATCTGAATGTTTGCTGCAAAACACCGAATTTCGTGACTTGTTCATGACAACAAGTTCTGATTCTGAATATAAGAGTAAAAATGTGTATGTAATATTTTTAATCTCTTGTGCCTCTCAAACATCTGAAATTTATCATATGTGGTTCTTACATTAAGCAAGTTTGGCTCCCCTTGGTCTATTAGTCCAGTACAGAAGATCGTGATACATAGGTGCAGGAGTTAGCCATCTGGCCCTTTGATCCTGCTCCACCATCCAAAAATCCACCGCTGATCTGGCCGTGGACTCCTCTCCACCCACCCGCCCATTCCCCATAATATTTCTTTCCCCCCATTCTACAACAAATACCTTCTCTTGCCAGTCAGTAAGTTGTCGATATATTTCTTTACGGCCATCTGTTTCCGGATACGGCTGTAATTGTCCGTGAAAATGGCATCAGAGTGGCGTTTGGTTGGAATTTCTTCATCTTGGCCACTGTTTAACCCAATAAGAGTGCTGTTAATCTTCAGAAACATGGAAAGATAGATAATAGGTGCAGGAGTAGGCCATTTGGCCCTTCGAGCCTCCACCACCATTCATTATGATCATGGCTGATCTGTACCCGGTTCATGCCTTCTCCCCATACCACCGATCCCCCTAGCCACAAGGGCCAAATCCAACTCCCTCTTTAATATGGAGAAGGAACCGGCTTCAACTACTTCCTGTAGCAAAGGATTCCACAGATTTACCACTATCTGAGAGAGAAAAAAAATCTCCTCTCAGTCCTAAAAGACTTCCCCCTTGTCCTTAAACCGTGACCCCTGTTTTCCCCAACATCGGAACAACCTTCTTGCATCTAGCCTGTTCATCCGTTGAAATTGATATATTTCTATAAGATTCCCCCTCAATCTTCTAAATTCCAGTGAGTATAAGCCTAGTCGATCCAGCCTTTCTTCATATGCAAGTCCTGCCTCAATCTAGTGAACCTTCTCTCCACTCCCTCCATGGCAAAGATGTCTTTCCTCAGAAAAGGAAACCAAAACTGTACACAATACTCCAGGTGTGGTCTCACCAAGGTTCTGTCCAGCTGCAGTAGACCCTCTCTGCTCCTGTACTCGATTCCTCTTGCTATGAATGCCAACATACTCTTCACTCTCCTCACTGCCTGCTCCACCTGCATACCCTCTTTGCAAGTGACCCATTATAGAACAAATATCTGGCCTGTGAATTTTTCCCCATCCTGGTCGCATGGAGGAAACATATTCAGATGATTTCATAGAGAATATATTTAATTGCACCATAATATTTGTCATGCTAAATCACTATGTAACACCCTTGCCTTGTATCATCAATGAACATTGAACAGATGACACTGAATAACAAAGGTTTTGTTTCCTGAACACTTTTGGGTTTGTTTTATAGATTTTGGCCTGCTGACCACTGTAAAGGTTTCCTATCACAGACCGTGTTTTAGATATAACCTATCTTTGTTTTATACTCTCAGGTTTTAAGTTTACTTGTACACTGCTATTTTGGTCAGTCGAATTATGCCTGTACTCAGTGCAGATGCTATGCAAATGTTGTTTTTATGCCTAGATGCTGACAAGTGATAAAAGGAGCTCACATATGCCAGGTGGTGTGCATTACATTATTATCGATTGAACGCATGTTGATGCACATGTTCTCCAGGCAATAGCAGAGTGAGTGCACCTGAACAGTAGCATTTATTGCCTTCAGGAAGATACAATACGGCAGAAATGTTTCATTGGGGCGTCACTGACAAACATGGTAAAGGTTTCAGCGGGACATTGCCACCATGGCAAATGAAATTCATAATGCTGGCCGACTATCTCTGGAGATTGACACAAGAGGCATCAGATGCTGAGGACAAATGAAAATCAGTGGCAAAACACTTTTAGGTCAGTTGAACTAACGCAATGTGTCAGCGTCATTATGAGATTAAACATGTTAAATTCAATCACAGTTAATTTAATATTTCTCCAGCTTCCTATGTGATTGAGTAAATCTGAAATTATCTTTTTGTTCAGCTTGAAATTGTCTATCATAATCCCCAACTCTTTTTCAGGAAGCAAACGGTTTGAAAAAAATTGTTGTCCAATGTAATTTACAACAGGCTACCAACATACCTCACAAATTGGAGCATCTGGCTGTAGTGCCTGCGCCACCATTAAACAAAATCCTCGCTGATCTGTCCATGGACAGCTCCACCAACCTGTCTTTTCCCCATAATGCTTAATTTCCCTATCTGCAAAGGTCTATCTGTCTCCTAAATACATTTCAAGATCAGCCTCAGCTCCTTCTTTGGGCAAAGACTTCCCCAGATTCACCCCTCTCTGGGAGAAGCAGTTCATCTTAAATCTACTCCCTGGAATATTGAGGCTATGGTACCAATTTCTAATCTTATCTATCAGCAGAAACAATTTTCTAGGTGAGTCCAAAGGAACACCTTTTTACATCAACTACTGAGGCAAAAGCTCTACCCCAGTGGTTCGCAACCTTTTTCTTCCCACTTACATCCCACTTTAAGTAATCCCAAGGCCATCGGTGCTCTGTGAATAGTAAGGGATTGCTTAAGGTGGGATGTGAGTGGGAAGGGAAGGTTGAGATCCACTCCTCTAGACCCAATTGTTCTGAAATATTTTGTTTGAGAAAAATTGTCCTTGGCCCATTTCCTTTGGAGTTCTGAAACCGTGCACATAATGAGTCAATGAGGGACGATTAAAACAATGGTTTTCAAACCTTTTTCTTTCCACACCCATACAACCTTAGGCAGCACTTGGGTGGCTCTCCTAGGACCCGGGTGCGATTACTGGGCAAAGGTGCTGGAAGCACCTTTTAAATCGCGGGGGGGGGGGGGTGGACCCATTAAATCGCCAACCCGGCGATTTAAGGAGGATTCTTCCCCGACAATGACGCATCAGGTCTCACTGGAATTACCGCTGGATGCTTGGACACTGGCTGCCCGATGACTTAAGCACGCAAGCACTGATGTCACTAGAATAACCGGGTTGGCCATTTTCCTTTTCAAATTGCTGTGGAAGCAACCTACGTAAGTTTAACTGGATTCCCTGATTAAATCTGAGGTAACTCATGGACCCGGTTGGATTCCAATGGGGTTGACCGGATCAGACCCTTTCTAACTGCTGCATTACTAGGGCACTAATGGGCAAATTGCCTGGTTAACCTCATTTTATTGGCAATTTGAAAGGATGTAGCATTGGGCTTTTACCCCCTTCATAAATCTTCGTCCGCAAAGCCAAGCCAAAGAAAAGCATTGGGCTAACCATGCTGCCCTTTCAACATTGCCTGCCCACCCAGATTATTGCTTTTGCGGCTAAATCCTCAACCACCTGGACCTTTCCTGTCGATCCTGGGTGAGCCCGGGAATATCCTCATCCCTCCCCAAGCTGCCGGCTTTCGTACCTGACTCTTTTCCCGATCAGTGATTCCAGGTACCTCCGGGCAGAGAGCTGTCCCAGCAGTTTGCTGTACCCGCTGGTAAATAGTCCATCAGCGTGTCGCGTTGTTCTGGTCAAAGGAATGGAAATGAGAAGTGCATGTGAATGGTAAGAATGTAGTGGTTTCTGGAACATCCGGGAGTTGGGAGATTGCTGCACAGGGTATCACACCACATAGTGGTGTAAAAAACACAATGCTGGAGAATTCCATTGCCTGATATCAGATTTCAGATGACATCACATACAACCCTGAGATTCTTTGTCCTGGGCCAGACAGAATTGGTCGTGCAAAAAAAAACTGAACTGCATATGCATGTAAAGTTAGGTTGCAGGTGTAGCAGGTTATTAAGAAGGCAAATGGAATGTTGGCCTTCATCGCTGGAGGAATTGAATTCAGGAGTAGGGAGGTCATGTTGCAACTGTACAAGGTACTGGTGAGACCGCACCTGGAGTACTGTGTCCAGTTCTGGTCTCCATATTTGAGGAAGAATATACTGGCTTTGGAGACGGTCCAAAGGAGGTTTACTAGGTCGATCCCTGGGATGAAGGGGTTGACTTGTGATGGAAGATTAAATCGTCTAGGATTGTATTCGCTCGAGTTCAGAAGAATGAGAGGAGATCTTATAGAAACATGTAGGATTATGAAGGGTATGGATAGGATAGATGTAGGAAGGTTTTTTGAGCTGGCTGGCCGGGGAAACTAAAACGAGAGGACACAGTCTCAAGATTCGGGGGAGTAGATTTAGGACAGAGATGAGGAAAAATAGTTTTTCCCAGAGAGTAGTGAATGTTTGGAATTCTCTAACCAGGGAAGTGGTTGAGGCTGCCTCATTAAACATATTTAAAATTCGGTTCGATAAATTTTTACATGATAGAGGAATTAGGGGATCTGGGGAGAAGGCAGGTAGGTGGAGTTAGGTCATAAATTAGATCAGCCATGATGGTATTGAAAGGCGGAGCAGGCTCGATGGGCCATTTTTGGCCGACTCCTGTTCTTACTTCCTATGTTCCAATGTAAACAAATAAAAGAACTGTAAATAGATAACAAATGTAAACAGACTGACTCTGCAAGACAGAGAGAATAAAGAAAAGCAATAAAGTGCACAGTAAGAATCCTCAAATGGGTCCCTGATTGAGTTTGTTGTTGAGGAGTCTGATGGTGGAGGGGGAACAGATGTTCCTGAACCTGGTGGGTGCGAGTCTTGTGGCCACTACACCTCTTTCCTGATGGCGGTAGCGAGAACAGAAGGTGTGCTGGGTGATGTGGATCCTTAATGTTTGTTGCTGCTCTCCGACGGCAGAGATCCTCATTAGTGGGGAGGGAATGTCCTGGGCTGTGTCCATTACCTTTTGCAGGGCTTTATGCTCAGGGGTATTAGAGGAGGTCCAGACCGTGATGCAGCTTGTCAGTACATTCTCCACCACACCTCTGTCGAAATTTGCCAGGGTTTCTGGTGTCGTACCGAACCTCCGCAAACTCCTGAAGAAGCATCAACCTCTCTCCTTGCTGATTGGAACATGAGAGATAGGAGCAGAAGTCGGTCATCTGACCCAAACAATCTGCTCCTCAGTAAATAAGATTGTGGCTGATCTGGGCTCAGCTCCACTTACCCCACCTGTTTCCCATAACCTTTAATTTCTCTACTATCCAAAATAATCTGTCTCTCTGTGCATCAGTGGCACAGTCTCTACTGTTTCACTGGGTAGAAAATGACACAGATTCTTTCCTCTCTGGGAGATGCCAGTGGGGAATTGGGATCTAACATAACATAACATAACAATTTACAGCACGGAAACAGGCCATTAGGCCCTTCTAGTCCGCACCGAACCAAACACCCCTCTCTAGTCCCACCTCCCTGCACAATGCCCATAACCCTCCATCTTCTTCTCATCCATATACCTGTCCAACCTTTTCTTAAATAATACAATTGACTCCGCCGCCACTATTTCTCCCGGAAGCTCATTCCACACGGCTACCACTCTCTGAGTCAAGAAGTTCCCCCTCATGTTACCTCTAAACCTCTGCCCCTTAATTCTTAACTCATGTCCTCTTGTTTTAATCTTTCCTCCTCTTAACGGAAATAGTCTATCCACATCCACTCGGTCTATCCCTTTCATAATCTTAAATACTTCTATCAAATCCCCTCTCAACCTTCTACGCTCCAAAGAATAAAGACCCAATCTGTCCAATCTCTCCCCATACTCCAGATGCTTAAACCCAGGCAACATTCTGGTAAACCTTCTCTGCACTCTCTCCACTCTGTTTATATCCTTCCTATAATTAGGCGACCAGAACTGCACACAGAACTCCAAATTAGGCCGCACCAACGTCTTATACAATCTCAACATCACCTCCCAACTCCTATATTCCATGCAATGATTGATAAAGGCCAGCATACTAAAAGCCTTCTTCACCACCCTATTCACGTGAGTTTCTACCTTCAGGGAACGATGTAAATCTTTCTGCTCTTCTGTATTCCTCAATGCTCTCCCATTTACCACGTATGTCCTGTTCTGATTCTTCTTACCAAAATGAAGCACCTCACACTTATCAGCATTAAATTCCATCTGCCATTTTTCAGCCCACTTTTCTAAGCAGCCCAAATCCCTCTGCAATCCTTGAAAACCTTCTTCATTATCCACTATTCCACCTATCTTAGTATCGTCTGCATATTTACTAATCCAATTTACCACCCCATCATCTAGATCATTAATGTATATAACGAACAACAATGGGCCCAATACAGATCCTTGAGGCACACCACTGGTCACCGGCCTCCAACCTGACAGACAATTATCCACTACCACTCTCTGGCCTCTCCCTTTCAGCCAATGTTCAATCCATTTGACTATCTCAAAATTTATACCTAAAGACTGCACCTTCCTAACTAACCTTCCATGTGGTACCTTATCGAAGGCCTTACTGAAGTCCATATAGACAACATCCACTGCGCTACCCTCATCCACATTCCTAGTCACCTCTTCAAAAAATTCAATCAGATTGGTCAAACATGACCTTCCTCCCACAAATCCATGTTGAGTGCTCCTGATCAGACCCTGTCTATCCAGATGTTTATAAATACTATCTCTAAGAATTTTCTCCATTAATTTACCTACCACAGACGTCAAACTTACAGGCCGATAGTTGCCAGGCTTCCTCCTTGAACCCTTTTTAAATAACGGAACCACATGCGCAATGCGCCAATCCTCCGGCACTATCCCCATATCTAATGACATTTGGAAAATTACCGCCAGAGCCTCTGCTATTTCCTCTCTCACTTCTCTCAATGTCCTGGGGAAGATCCCGTCTGGTCCCGGAGACTTATCCACCTTTATATTCTTCAAAAGCCTTAAAACTACACCTTTTGTAATCTCTATATTCCCCATATTTACCCAATTTGCTTTTTTTAATCTCACATATCCCAATATCCTTCTCCTTGGTGAATACCGAAGAAAAGAAACTGTTCAATATCTCCCCCATTTCTCTAGGCTCCACACACAGTTTTCCGCTCTGATTTTCTAAGGGACCAATTTTGTCTCTAGCTTTCCTTTTACCATTAACATATTTGTAGAACTCTTTTGGATTAGTTTTCACCCTGCTTGCCATAGTTTTCTCGTACCTTCTTTTAGCTTTCCTAATTCCTCTCTTAAGATTCCTCTTACATTCAATGTATCTTTCAAACATCCCCTTAACTCCATGCTTCTTATATCTAATGTACGCCTCCCTTTTTCTTCGAACCAAGTTTCCAATATTCCTTGAAAACCACGGCTCTCACAAACCTTTTGCCCCTCCTTTTAACCTAACAGGAACATAAAGCTTTTGCACTCTCAAAAGCTGATCTTTAAAAGACTTCCATCTCTCTACTACATCCTGCCCATAAAACAAATTGTCCCAATGCACACCCTGTAAGTCCTTTCGCATCTCCTCAAATCTAGCTTTTCCCCAATCAAAAACCTCAACCCTTGGCCCTGACTTCTCTCTTTCCATAAAGACATTGAAGCTGATGGCATTATGATCACTGGACTCGAAGTGCTCGCCAACACTAACCTCCGTCACTTGACCCATCCCATTTGCCAACAGTAGATCTAACACTGCTTCTTCTCTGGTCAGCACCTCTACATATTATTGTAAAAAACTATCTTGCACACATTTCACAAACTCTAACCCATCCAGTCCTTTCACCACATATACCACTCCCGGTGGGGAATCGGGATCTACCCTACACCACATACACCACTCCCGGTGGGGAATCGGGATCTACCCCACACCACATACACCACTCCCAGTGGGGAATCGGGATCTACCCCACACCACATACTCCATTCCCGGTGGGGAATTGGGGTCCATCAGACCTCCCCACTCCACGTGCACTGCTCCCTTTCAGCAATACAATGCCCTGGTTATATGTTCCTAGCATTAACACACACACATACACACACGTGTACACACTCTCTCTCTCTCTCTCTCTCTCTCTCTCTCACACACACACACACACACACACGCACACGCACACTCTCTCAAACACACCACTCACACACCCACACCTCTCACACACACACATCACTCACCTCTCTCTCTTTCATACACACACATACACACACACACACACACACCTGTACACTCTCTCAAACACAACACTCACACACCCACACCTCTCACACACATCACTCACCTTTCTCTCTTTCTCACACACACACACACACACCCATTCACATACACATGCTCAAACATGCACTCGCACACACATGAACCCCACAAACACATACATGCTTGCACACACCCTCACTCACACATATACACACTCATACACACGCATGGAGAGGAGTGCCACAGGGATGATGCTGGGCCCATAGCAGCTCACACTGTACATAAAGGATTTGGAGAAGGGGCCGAGTTTAGTTGATGACCCTAATTGAGAGGAAATGCCAATTGTGCAGAGGACACCGCATGTCCGTCGAGAGACATGGGTAGATTAGGTGAGCGGACAAGGGTCCAGCAGATGGAGTACAATGTTGGTAAATGTGAGGTTATCCACATTGGAAAGAAAAATAGTCGACTGGATTATTATCTAAATGGTGACAAATTACACTTTAGTATTGTGCAGAGCACCTGGAGGCTGGTACATATATCACAAAAAATTAATTTGAATGCACAGCAGGTAATCAGGAAGACATAGAAGAAGCCCATTGAATCTATCCCACCACTCAATCACGAGCTGATCCATTCACCCACTCATCCCCACTGCCCGGCCTTCTCCCCATTTGATGCCCTGGCTAATCAAGAACCTATCAATCTCTTCCTTAAATAACCTGACCTCTATCACTGCCTGTGGTAACAAATTCCACAGACTTACCACCCTCTGGCTGAAGAAAATCCTTTGTTCTAAACAGACACCTTGCAATCCTTTAAGCTGGAGGGCCTGAGTTCTAGGGCAGAGAGGTTATGTTGCAACTTTACAGGGTAAAGGAGGAAAAACCCAACACCCAACCCCAACCCACCAATTTTCCCCTGCAACCGCTGCAATCGTGTCTGCCTGTCCCGCATCGGACTTGTCAGCCACAAACGAGCCTGCAGCTGACGTGGACTTTTTACCCCCTCCATAAATCTTCGTCCGCGAAGCCAAGCCAAAGAAGAACAGGGTACTGTTGAGGCTGCCTCGGGAGTACTGTGCAGTTCTGGTCTCCTTACTGGAGAAAGTTTAGGAGTAAAGCAAGGTAGTCTGCAGACACCGTGGTGGAAGTCAAAACACAATGCTGGAGAAACTCAGCAGGTTAAACAGTGGCAAGCAGTATATCTCCCCCCCTTATATGCGGACATTCTCTCAGACCTCAATGAAGGGCTCAAGCCCGAAATGTTGTTTCTGTATTTTTACCTTTACTGCATGAAGGACCTGCTGAGCTTTTACTATATTCTTTGGAGTTTAGAATGATGAGGGATGATCTTGTAGAGGCATCTCCCAGAGAGGAAAGAATCTGTGTCATTTTCTGCTCAGTGAAACAGTAGAGACTGTGCCACTGATGTACAGAGAGACAGATTTTCTTTGGATAGTAGAGAAATTAAAGGTTATGGGAAACAGGTGGGGTAAGTGGAGCTGAGCCCAGATCAGCCACAATCTTATTTACTAGAGGAGCAGATTGTTTGGGTCAGATGACCGACTTCTGCTCCTATCTCTCATGTTCCAATCAGCAAGGAGAGAGGTTGATGCTTCTTCAGGAGTTTGCGGAGGTTCGGTACGACACCGGAAACCCTGGCAAATTTCGACAGAAGTGTGGTGGAGAACGTACTGACAGGCTGCATCACGGTCTGGATGGGGACACTAATACCCCTGAGCATAAAGCCCTGCAAAAGGTAATGGACACAGCCCAGGACATTCCCTCCCCACTAATGAGGATCTCTGCCTCGGAGAGCAGCAACAAATCATCAAGGATCCACCCCACCCAGCACACCCTCTGTTCTCGCTGCTGCCATCAGGAAAGAGGTGTAGGGGCCACAGGACTCACCCACCAGGTTCAGGAACATCTGCTCCCCCTCCACCATCAGACTCCTCAACAACAAACTCAATCAGGGACTCATTTGAGGATTCTTACTGTGCACTTTATTGCTTTTTTTTAATTCTCTCTGTATTGCAGAGTCAGTCTGTTTACATTTGTTATCTATTTACAGTTCTTTTATTTGTTTTCGTGCATGTGGACTTCAGTTTTTTTGCACGACCAATTCTGTCTGGCCCAGGACAAAGAATCTCAGGGTTGTATGTGAAATCTGGTATCAGGCAATGGAATTCGCTTCTCCGGGCTTCGCATTGTTCAACCTTCCTGCAGGACTGGAGGAGCGAAGTTACTCACCTCGGGAGGTTGGCGGACAACTGGTAATAGAGTTTCTCACTGTCTGACAAGGGGTTCTGGTAAACGA